>NC_071258.1:30733702-30893702 GCF_023375685.1 Ictalurus furcatus | reverse complement strand
CAAGAAGTCGAGGCCGACTTTGTTGTCGTCATAGTTAAGAGACGAGTTAAGAGATATTTTTCAGTAACAGAGCTTTGAGGAAAGAGGCCGCAAAAAAGAACGACAGTGAGTCTGTTGAGATGAAGAATTCTGTCAGGCTCATGAATCAGAATTAGCATTTTCATTTCATTTAGCATTCCCCCCCCCCCCCTTCCCCCATTTTAAAATGATTCACTGTAACACTTACATGACTTAACACTTTTTAAAAAAATAAATATTACTATGGTCTTTTTTTTTTCCTCTCAGTGCTTCTAGAACATTATCTAGAACCTACCGTCTCAAAAAAGCTAGACTGAAAACATTTGATGTAAACATATTCTTAAGAGTGTTACTTCATATTAAGTATATTTACAAAATCCCACAAAGGAACATAAATGATTGGTTACCTCATATCTCAACAACGAAACCAAGTTAGAATCAGGTTAGCATAAATTAGCTGAAGGCTGACTACAGGAATGCTAGGCTAATTTATTAGCGCCTGTGAGGTAGCGCTGGATGCTTGACAGGTGGTACAGGTAGCCATAGAGTTTTAGGCTCCCTCAGGAGCAGAAATAGTACCTGATTTCCCCCACCTGATGAACAGAGAAAGAAAAGTGCAAGCGATGCACTATAGCTCCGAGCGTTCGTGTGCAGATTCAGCAGATATTTCTGGAGCTCCGGTATTAGTATAAGTACAGCACTTAATCTTCGGAATAGCCCAGCCACAGTAACACAATAATGTCTGAAATAGAGCCAAGAGAGGTGGGTACTGCTTGTGACATTTTCTCTACTCAAACTCCGTGACATTTTGCAACGGCACAGTAAATGCTTACTGGAGCAGTTAAAAGTTTGATAGTGACTGCCATGTTTGGTAAATGTTATAGCTAGCATGCGTGTAGCAGAGATGCTACGACAAGTTGCACAAGGATGTGGGTATAACCTTTAACCTCACCACATGTGATCAGTCAAAAAAAAAAAAAAATACCTGGCTTTTGATTTTAAAGTAGTAGCAATAGCAATGAGCATGCTAGTACAATGAAAATCAATCATGGAGTTTTTTTTGGACTGGACTGAGTGATATATTGGGGTCCTGGACAGCAGGAAATGAGTCTAATTAGCACTTCAAGAAGTCAGAGGTAGGTAATTACTCTATGACATTTACAAATGTGTCTTTTTATGGATAGACCGTGCATGTAAAGCTAGTTTTAACTCCTCTTGATTCATCCAGTTACTGTACGTACAATGAAACTACATGGGTCCTGGAAGTGTATGGATATAAAAGGGAACTGCTTTTCACTCTTACTTATATAAATAAAGATGTACAGCTTAAGGGTCCTGTGTTTAAGCATAATCTCAAATATTCTACGTGTCCATGTCGGTTTCCTTCGATATTAGCATAAGGGTTTAACATTCACCAAACAATAATCGTATTACTAATAAGTAGAGATGTACCGATGTATCGGCTGATGTCACTCTGAATAAACGGGTATCGGTATCGGCTGAGAAATTTAGTATCGGTGCATCTCTATTGGTAAATATTACTACTGTAATTCTTTAGAATTCTTGTTTTACGGTGTACAAAAGCCACTGTTCTAGTTTTGACAAGAAACTCCATACGGTGGAGGTAATGCCAACAATATTTTTACTGTAATATTATCCGAGCCAGTAAAACATCTTCCATAATAGATCATTTAAACCAGTCTTTCCACCACACATTAAACCGTGCCCTGGATTCTAAAGCTTCATCCAAAGCAGGGGTGTATATCTGAGAAGAACCCGTGGAGCTCTATATCCCAAGCTCATTATCACACGTCACGTTAAGGTGATATTTGTGTTTTATGTGTGTTATTAAGAGACCCGACTCTTTCTCTCTTTACCAGCACGGAGCTGAGTGAAAAGCATGACTTGGCAGACTGCCGCAGCAGAGAGGAGCTTCCTCTGCATCCATCCCTGCTCATGACTTTTTAATGCTCCTCTTGGACCCACATTTATTTTACGCACTCTCTGTTGCTAAATGCTAATATGGGTTTCGATCACTGAGCGAGGTGATTTCTTTAAAGGAACGTGCAGAAACGATTCCAGAACAGATGTCTTGAATTGATTTAGCGCCGTGTTGCTGATTGCTCAGTGCTCTCTTCTTTCTGACTCATCTTAGCGAAGGTTTTAGTAACGAATTCACCTTGTCAATGGCCGCTAATTAATACCTCAGTGAGTCCTCAATCCTTTAGCCTGTGACTTGGGAATCGATTGAATGTCACCTTCTATAAAGACATCTCAATTCTTTAAATGAGTCAAAGAACAAACAAAGAGGATGCTACCTGATCCACTTGCTGTGGTCAAAGGATATGGGCCTTGGGATGATGATGATGATGATAATAATAATAACATGATTTTGCCTTGTCTTTGCTATCAAATCTGAATATTTTCATAATTCTTAACCGTGACTGCTTTTAGATTTGGCATTCTGACTTAACTGCATTTTGAAGCCAGTAGAACATTATGAACTTGAAACACTTAAATAAAAAAAAATTACAAATCATGAACGAGTCTTTGCGATATAATGCACATGGTTAGCACCTCAAGGTTTTGGGGGTTTGAATCCCGTATCTGCCCCGTGTGTGTGGAGTTTGCATGTTCTCCCCGTGCTTCAAGGGTTTCCTCCGGGTTCTCCGGTTTCCTCCCCCAGTCCAAAGACACACGCTGTATTGTCCATAGTATGTGAATGTGTGTGTGATTGTGCCCTGAGATGAGTTGGCACATCGTCCAGGGTGTCCCTCGCCTTGTGCTCTGGGATAGTTCCCTCAGAACTCCTGGCTCCAGGCTTCCTGCGACCTTCTGTAGGATAAGCAGTGTGGAAAATGGATGGATGGATGGATTTTCGCATCCCATTCAATATCTCTCCCGGCCATCACTGGTTAAAAAATGTGTTGAGAAGCAGTTCTCATACATTTAGGAACAGCATTATATATATATATATATATATATATATATATATATATATATATATATATATATATATATATATATATATATATATAATATAATATATAATTAAAAGTAGTCCAAACAAGCTGACCTTACTAAAAATAAATGAACGCTATAAAGACAATGACCCGCTAGCAAACCAGTAATGAGGATCCTGGCATGGATTTAACCAAGTTAACATTTTTGAGGTGAAGTGTTCTTCCACTCGTGCGAGCACAGAAACTTTTCCAGAAAGTGAAAACAGAATAAGAGGACATTTCGAATGTGTGTGTGTGTGTGTGTGTGTGTGTGTGTGTGTGTGACAAATGTGTTCACTTATTCTGCAGTCAGGAGTATCTGGAACTTTTACCCGTCAAATGTTTCAGACAGACTACACACAAAAAAAAAACGTAACCAGTTACGACTGCATATTAAAACCTTCTGAACCACAACGTTGAGATTTCAATTCTTGGAATGAAATCTGAATTTTAATTTGGAATCAAAACTTTAATTTAGTCAGCCGCTGGGGGAAATGTAATGTCCAGGCTGATGAGCCGTAGCCAGCAGAGGGGTGTGTAGGGAAGGGGAAGTGTAATGCTTGGCATGTGTGTAAACACGGGCTGTCCGGTGACGGGAGGTCCACACACACACACACACACACACACACACACACACACACACATGGGCTGACTCATTTGGCTTGGCTCTGCATCCAAGCTTTTTGGACACATGTGGCCACATGGTTGATTGAGAAAAACAAACAAACATGTTTTGCATATTTGCAGGTTGCTTTAACCTTGTGAGAGTACGAGCACTATTGTGCGCCTTTCCTCCTTCTCCTCTCTCGCTTTGCCTGTTTGTCCTCTCCTCTGACCTGTCCGTGTGTCTGCCACGCCTTCTATGCTTAGCCTAGCTGTATCCGAGCTTGAGAAAGTACTGTAACAACTCCGAGGGAAAAGTAGAGAAACAACGAAATGAGAAAAAAGTCTGCAACAGAGAGAGAGAGAGAGAGAGAGAGAGAGCGAGAACTAAAGAGAGGGACAGAGTTTCTATATAAGTGCCCTAGGGGAAATTGTGCTGCAGTAAATCCCTCCTACAATCTTATTATAGAGCATCTCTCCATCGCACTGTACCTGATTTATCAGCCTGCCCTTCACCACCACCATCGCCATCCTCTATCCTCTATCCAGACTGTTTCACTCACAACACATAGCTCTGAACACTAGACAATAAAATGACAAAACTGCTGGAGCAATTAAACACATTACATTCCTGAATAGTGCTCATATGTAGTGCAGAGGACATCGAGAGTTACCTGACCTACGGAACAATGTAAATAAATGCGGGAAGTTAACATCGACAATACAGTTTACAAACCAACGCTGTATTGTGGGATTAATCTGCGGTATATTCTGCTTAAGATATTTGCTAAAATCCAATATTTGCATTGTGTGATTGGTGATTTTTTTAGATCCGTTTTTTAGATTGTCCTCCATGTCAAATTAAACAATGAGCATCCTCTAATGATAGAGCTGCAAATAAAAAAAGTTACTACCTTCTGCTTACCTCATCAATTAGTAGAGTCCAGACTTAGTATCTTAGTATCCAGGCTCCCGTAAACATAAAAAGTCTTCAAAGAGAGTTAGAGGCAATTTTATTTGTCCATTTTCCACGTTTCACGTACATTTCGTCATCACCGCTACCGTATTTGTAGCTGTCCAGTGAGCTTCGCGTCATCCTACGCCTGATTCAAATCATAGAAATCAGCAGTTTATTAATTATACAGTACATGTAATACAGTCGCACTGTTTGAGCACCGCAAGTCTCAATCTGTGCATAGAGTTAAAATATATGGAGCACACACTGGTCACATGGTTGCATACTTTCGTAGAGAGCCTGCAAGATCTGCAATTGTTGCAATTGCCGGACAGCTCCGGGTTGCGACGACAAGCACGCATTATACGTTATACGGTTACACGATCACATTATATAACAGTCTAAAAGAGCTCTTCGCTAGATTTCAAACAACACCAGAGGATGTGGAAAGCGGTCATTTTTGCCGACTTTGGAGCTCTATTTCTGCTACGGAGCTCATTAACGCTGCAGTATCAGACTTTTTTTTGGTTAAAAATGAACAAAAATCAATTATTGAGCAAGTAAATAATACTGTACGTTCAAAACTGTCTCCTCACCTCACCCTGAACCCTGACTCACAATGGTAAGCTTAAAAGAATGATCTATAATTTGAGATGTCAGGCCGGATTTTGCGGGAAACGTCAGTTCGAGGTAATTTGCACGGACTTTGACGCCAAAACGTTTTTGCGTGGTTATGTAACGTCCATCAATAGAAAGAGGAAGAGCCGGCTACTGTATCGCCTGTGTGGGGGCTGAGGATGGTGGAGTGTTTGTAGCTTGTCCTTACGAGAGTCGATTAGAATTTAAACTTGTCATCTAGATGACGGCTTTTAATCTGGATCGTTCTAAACGCAATCATCAAACTTTTTGTGTAACTGAGCTGCTGTAATGAGGGAATTTCCAAAGTGTGGGATCAATAAATCTTATCTTATCTTATCTTATATTATCGTTGACATCTGGGGAATCAGGTACAGTCAAAAAGGGAACGCGGCAGAAACTCTAAAACGAGAATAAATATCGGCATGCCTTTTGAGAGCTGGCGACAACTCCGAGATCCGAAGGGACTGAAGACTGACGCAGGGGTCGAAGACCTTGTTTTTTTTTTTCCGTTGAACAGGTCTTTTTTTTTCTGGGTGCAGGTTTTCATTCCAACCAAGCAGGAGGCAATGGTTGGAATATAAACCTGCACCCACACCGGTCCTTTCCGGATAAGATAGGACACCCCTGCCGTAAATGCTCTGATATACGGTTACATTATATGTTATAGTGTATATACCATCATATATAATTATAGTATATTAGAATTGTGTGAAAGTCCAGCTTCTCATTCCGTCCTATATTGCCCCAGTAACATCCTCTTGGGGAAAATCTAAATTGTTATACCTCTCTCAAGTGAACAGAAATGCCACAGCAAGAACGCTACAATTTCACGGCAATTAATCCGTCCTGCTCACCGTGTTCCTTCAAATCCTGTATATAGCGAAAGCTCAAACACTTCACTCAAGGCTAAATGGGAGTCAAACCGACCATTTAGTGTTTCAGTAGTCCATATTCCAATATCAACATCTAGCACTGTGTGGAATTATGAACATTTCAATATTTCTTGGAGGCATGATGTCATTTGCTAGAGCCTGCATCAATGTTAGCACTTTTAATTAACAAACTGGGGAAGCACATGGGATGATGTGTTTTTATTTTTATTTTTAATGCATCCGTCACTGCAAATGTTTACTGCATGCATTATTTTTTCGGTTATGTTTTACCACATTTTGCTTCAGCTGAGGCTTTTAGCAAAAGGAAAAAAAAAAAAAAAAGGAAAAGAGAGAAAAAGAAAGAGTCCTCAAAGCGTCCTTAATTTTTTCTCTTTCTCTCACCTCTCTTGCCACTTGTTCATTCTTATAAACCTGCTAGAGGAATTGACCTGAAATTGCCCTCTTTTTATTTCTCCCTCTTTCCCTAACGGATTAATGGAAGGCTAAGGTGCTCTCAGTGATGTGTGATGGAGAGACGACAGAGGACAGTCGCCGCGCCGATTCAGCGTGTGACACTGATTTGCAAGCTAAGCTCTCTTTATTACACTCATAGCAGGGGAAGGTTAGTGTATTGACAGGAGCTGTGCCTGTGTTCATCGCACATGCTGCGGCACGGAGAGTTCACACACACACACACTTACATGAACATGCATACTTGTGCACTCTGAGTCACATTTAGACAAAGTAGACGTACGTGTACATGCATATGTACAGCACACCTTGAAGGATATACCTCCCAGTGAAGAAGTTTGCAAACTCTTAGGACGAAATGTAACGTATAGCAGCAAAACATTTATTGCATGTTTCTCAGCCTTCAACCTCCTTTGTATCCAGCGTGTAGAATCTCTCCATTGTTAATTCTCTGTACGTTTTCCCTGACATCTGTGTTATCACTCATAAGTCATACACTACCTTCTTGAAATCAGATCTGATTCATTTTTATTTATGTTTTAGAGATTATTGTTTCAGTATACATCATTTACCATTTCATATTTCTTGCATAAATCTTGGAATTCTTTAAGTAAAAAACAAACAAACAAACAAACAGATTTTTTCCCCCCATTGAAATGTCATAGGGGATGTGAACTTTTGCCCTTAATTGTATTCTAGGCACTTGGATGTGCACGCGTCCATATGCTAGGCAAACACACTTGACGCAATATGCTTAGTGAAAATTTATGCATTTGTCAATGTATACACACTTTAATAAGTCCCAAGCCGACTGTCGACTGTTAGCAACCTGTAAGGTGACCATCACGATCCAGCCTATCATCTAAGTCTAAATTATATACATATCAGTCCCTGGAGGATTTTGCAATTTTGCGACAGCAAAATCAAGGAAACTCCGTAACATTTGCAGGAGTTTGCAATTTTTCACAATTACCCCAAATCTGCTCCAAGACACGTCATGTGACGTCATCACGACGTGCCATGTGACATCATCACAATGTGCATTCAGCCAAAGCCCCCTTCGATTCATGTGTGTCGAACATGAGTACAGCTAAAAGGTCTCATTTACCAACAAACATCACTGTGAAACAATATCATCAGTGATGTCGCCAATTCAAGTAGTTTTCCACAAAAAAGCACAAAAAAACGCAGTGCAAATATTGAAAAAAAAAAAACAGCAGTAAAATCAATTATTTTTGGCCGCAACAATCACAAAAAATAAACTGTACAAAAATAAGTTTATGGATCATCAAGTTTAACAGGTAATCTATACACACTATAAGGTGTTAGGCCTGATTGTTGCAAAGTTCAAACCACACCCAAGAAACAAATCCTTGTTCTAAATGAAAAGAACTCCACTAGGGGGCAATACAGAGCAATAAACTCTGCGCCATAACCTCAGCTGCTGACAAACATTCATTCACTTAACAACCTAGAATTCTGACATACAACCATGTCTCTTTCCAAAGAGGTAATTTAGGTGTTTCACAGCAACCGGGGTCAATATTTATGCCTTTATGTTAATACATTTCCAAACATTGATTAACATACACCCTTCCATATATTATGCTAGTTTGTGTAGATTCAGATGCAATTACGTCCATATAACATACAGTAACGTTACCTAAAATGAGACCGGCACCAGTTTGTACGTAGCTCCCGATGTTTAGTAGATCATGTATAGACTACAGTCCTATTACAACTTCCAATTCACTTCATGTGAACGCTATTCGTTCAGCTTGACACGCTGCTAAAAGATCAACTCTTCATTAGATCAGATTTTGTTGAGAATGAGTTAATAAACTGCTTCATGACATGCGTATAATGGATGGCAGTGTGTCTGCATTAGACTTTCCAAATGAAGTGTTCATGAATATTAGAGCTGACTACCCAGGCACGCTATGCTATTTCTCTTTTGTTATTGAGACCGGATTACATTACACCCACGTCACTTTGAGTCTGACCTCCATTTTCCATAAAAAATGTGTCTAGACTGAACAATTAGATCGACCTGATGATTACAGTTGTGCTTTTAAAATAGAACACACATCACGGCATTAAAATACGAATATACAAATAAAGTAAGACTTATCGTTTCCGAAACACGGGGCCGTGCTGTTGTATGGAAAATACTCCACGTTACGGAGATAACAGCGTTTCATTGAATCAGGCGTTTCATTCCTTTCTTAAGACCTGAAGCCGAATATATGTACGGTATAATCTGACTCACAACCACAACCAGCTTATGTCATACTGTATGTCACTGGTTCAAATAAATATAACATCAAAATTCCTGCAGAGACCGAAGCGAAACTGTGCCAAGTTCTCGAAGAGGCCCAGAGCATCCGAGTGTAAATCTACACTAAGAAAACGAATGTGCTTTTAAAGGCAAAATTGATTGGTTTTTTTGTTTTTGTTTTTTTGTTTTTTGCCTCGAACACACAGCCAAATCCCAAATGACTTCCTATTTACCAGCCATGATATTGTAGACCCCTGCTAGAACAGCGTTAGAGATTCATGCACAGAAAAAAAAAAGCCTGTCGGAAATCATCATTCTTTATAAAATGTAATAAGAAAGCTCATACATAATAAAAAAAAAAGACAAATAAAATATCTCATAAATGATGCATTTATTTAGAGCAACAAAAAGGTTATTTGGACAAAAAATTCAGGAAATGAACTGGAAATATATATATATATATATATATATATGTCACAAGTTCCCCTTGAGTCAGCGCTGCGGTATTGCTGCGGTATTGCTGCGGTATTGCAGCACGCTGCGGTATTGCAGCGAAGCGCAAGCTCGTGCACGAGCCCTTAGCGAATGCACGCTTTTCTGTCTTCAATGACATTGCCTTTGTTTACGTTGGACACGTGCTTTTGTTATGGTTATGTTCTGTCTCCGCCCCTGTTTTGTCATTGGTTGTTTTCCGAATGTCTCTTTGCACAGCGCATAGTATTGCTGTATTCTCGTTACCAAGCGGTTGTTCTTTGTTCTCGTTTCATGTTTATTGACTTTGTTTCTCGTTTATCGTTCTGAATTCTAGCCTAGCCCAGTTTATGCCTGTTTGTAGATCGCCTGACCCATTGCCTGTTCTGACCACGCTTCTGTATCATGATTTGGATTTGTCTGCCTGTCGCTTGTAAAATAGTCTTTTACTGCACTTGCATTCATCCAATCCTCCCTTACATTCCGGAACGTGACTATATATATATATATATATATATATATATATATATATATATATATATATATATATATATATATATAATCATATTCATATATATATATATAAATATGATAAACCTTTGTAGTGTTTCAAGACTGAGATTAGTTCTGACATCCCTTTAGTTATTCGCTGGCAGCTCAGCATATGTATATAAATATATATATATTTTTTACAAATCAATGATGAAATGCATCCAAACCCCCACCGCTGACAGCAAGCATCGTCATGCTGCAGTAACACACACACACACACACACACACACACGCACGGATACAGATCAGCAGGAAAGTAAAGGGAATGATGCATCTCTGGCAGTAGTTCTGTATGCGTGTGTATGTGTGAAAGAGAGAGAATATGCAGGAAATGTGAGTGTTACAGTGAGAAAGTGTGACAGCGTGAGAAGAAGTGAGATGGAGTGCAGGGTTTATGGCTCGCGGCTGTGTAAAAGCTTCAGCACTAATGGCGCAGTGGTGTGAATAATTAAGGTGTGTGTCCTCACTGCCTTCATTACAGACATGAACGTCTCCAAGTATTTCACAGCATCAGCCTTTAAAAGCGTGTTAAAGTTGCTCTACTGGCTGACACCGCTCTCGTTTCATGCTGGTTGTACACTGGAGTCGTGACGGTAAACTGGTGTGGCAATACACCATGACAATGACATCAGCCGAGCAGCTGGATAGATTTATAAACAAGTGCTTCTGGGAAAGGGAAACTGGGACAAGGGAAAAGGACACCAATAAATGAAGAAACAAAAACAAAAAAAAAAACCCACAAAAAAGATGTGTTCCAGTCTGAAATATAACCAAGTGGACATGAAAATACTAAAAAACCAACAAAAATAAAACCAAAAATGCTAAAAAAAAAAAAAAAAAAAATCAACAATGAGATAACGTAATCCGAGAGCACGAAGGAAAAACTCTTCAAAATGATGAAACCCCCCCATGGTAGTCGGAAACGGTGTAAAACTTGTGGTTGGGGGGGAGCTCTATGTTAAAAATCTTTTTTCAGCGTATTCGGAAAAAAAAAAAAAACAGACTAAGAATTTTAGACGGCACCATTTCCTTTATATCATGTTCTAAATCATCTGCTGTAATAACAATAAAAATGTAATAGTAGGCAAATTGATGTGGTAGAAACCAAAAAAAAAAAGAAAACAAAACCTTCAGGATGTGTTTTATTGGCAAATGGATACCTTCGGGGAGTGCTGCTATAGGAAAATAATTAGTGTGATGTAGCAGAGTTACTATTATGCCTCCGAAGTGTTTTATTCCTCACTAATATCATTCTCATAATATCATCACAATAAAAGAAATAATAAGCAGGTTGCAAAAAATTTGGATTTTTTTTTTTTTTTTTTTTTTTTTATCCTGTAGATTTTTTTTTCTTCTTTCCCAATCAGTTTGATCCCCAAACGAAATTTTCTCCACAGAAATTCCACTGCGAACATGATTTAGCGTAACACTTCATTGGACGTAAAATCGAAACGGTCTTTTGAGATCGATCTTGATCGCTGCAATTTCATACTTTGTCCACTTTGCATCCTTTTATAGCATTTGACTCCAATGAAATCTAATGAAAAACTAAATCAAACAAAACCATTACAACTTCCAAGACATTTCTAGTAAGCATCTCACCAGGAAACAACAATTCCTGCTTCGTAGAGTATAATCTCTTACTGTTAGTATATTAGAATTAGAATTATTACTATCTTTTACAATTCCTACCATTTTCCTTCTGATAATTGAAAGAAAAACAATGCGTTCCTTAAATGAAAGAGAAAACTAGCTTTGATTTTTTTTTTTTTAATTTTTTAAAAATTTTTTCAGGTCTTTTAAAAAAAACAACAAAAAAAAAAACAGAAAAGTGTTGACTATTTTAAAATCAACCACATGGTCCTTCCTAAATGCCACTTCCTTTCCTCCTCACTCTCGCGATTTCACCTTGTAAACTTCATCACAGACTCGTGACAAAATGGAAAAGCACTTTAAAAGCTCGTCGACACACAAACACGCTCCGAAATACACACTCCAACTTTTACAAAGCCGATTCTCTTTATTTATTTATTTATTTATTTATTTATTTATTTTTTGCGCCTGACATTTAAAATTTTAATTACGTCTATGAATCTTCAGACGTCGTACGGTTCCAAGTGGCTAATTGGCTGACGGAGCCTCCGAATATAGAGTGCATTTGAGCAGCTGCCATCACAAACAGAGCTCTGTCATGAGACTTGAACTCGCGTGGCAAATCCCAGAGCTGTGTGTCCAGCATCCGGGCAGACACACGTCACAGAGACGCGGCTTCTGCTGGTGCGCTGATGCTAAATATATTAGTCTGGCTGTATAAGGCCTGAATTTCCATTTATATCTGACCCCTTCAGCACACTCCACGCTGAACCGAGCTGCGCGTCTATAAATATGCAGTCGACGAGAAACTAGACACAGAATAAGAGTGACTGGAAAATATGAAGCAAAAAGACTGCAGGTTCTAGTGTCTGGTTCTAGACAAGAGCTCCAGTGTTCTCTGTCTGAGTTACTGTTTGTTTTGGCAAGCTGTTCACTCGGATGTGGGTGTGAAAGAGTGGGTGTAGGTTTCAGTGAAATATGGCACACACACACATATATATGTATACGCACACACACACACACATGCAAGGCGGCCTGCTGTCTAGCTCAATTCCTACAGGTTAGTCATTTCGAGCCCCAGTGGAAAACCTTCTATAGGGCCACTTGGAATCAATTTTGCGATGTGGGTCTTTGTGTGTGTGTGTGTGTGTGTGTGTGTGTGTGTGTGTGTGTGTGTGCCCCGAAGAACCAACAAAATCAAATCCCATATGCAATCACTCCACAGTATTGGATCACATTTATTTAAATTAAACTCTCTGGCAAAAAAAAAAAAAAAAAAAAAAAAAGCTTCCAGGAACTTTTTTTTATTGTTAACGGTAATCTTTTATTTTCTCTGGCAGACCGTTTTCTTCTCCAGAAAAGTCAGGAAATGGTGGAATTCTTATATGAAGAAGAAGAAGAAGAAAAAAAAAAGCGCTCAGCTTTCAACCACACACCATACAAACGTATCCACAAACGGCGTCCACGACTTTGGCTACGTTCACATTTCGCTTGACCTTTTTTTTTTTTTCTGAACAAGCAGATGTTTGAGGAAAAAAAGCAAAAAAACCTCTTTTCAGAGAGAAAAAGAAAGAATGAAAGAAAGAAATAGAGAGAGAAAGATCGGTCACGGACGTCACAGATCTCAAGCTTAGTGTGATGGGATTTTATAGAGAACATTAAGTAATAGAGGTCATAGTAACTTTCTGGATGCAACTGTGATTTACAAACGAAATAAAAGCTCTCTCTTTTTTTTTTGTCTTTTTTTTTTTTTTATCGAAGCCACAGCACACTTTATTGTTTTCTATCACTCTGCGCGTCTAAGCTTAAACTAAATATTGTGCGAGGCAAAATAAACCTCTATCAGAAGCAATTTCCATTTGTGTCCTGCTTCCTTTCCCATTTAAATGGTCGAGGCTTTAACGGTTATTGGACTTTGAATGCACTGAAATGCCAAACACTTCAATCTGTCAATCAAAATAAAGTCTATGTGCTTGCATACAGCAGCAATTCAACTGCCATCACACCACAGTGCTGAAAACGTCTCCATTCTGATTAGTCAGAAGATTAATTATGGATTAAAAAATTTGTTGCAAAATTTGTTTTCCGGGAACGTAGTGGTAGGGTTCACATTAAATTCAAAATATTATAAATAATATTAGAAATAAAAAAAACACTTTGTTACAGACCATACCCATATGCAGGACAAATCTGAATCCAGATTTAGCACAGATATTTGGATATATTAAATGGATACAGATACAGATAGCGATACTGCATTACACCACTACTAAAAATGCTACACTGCAAAATAACAGACATTTTTAAGCATCACAGAAGAAATCCACAGCTGTTCTGTATAGCGGGTTTCATTCCAGATAACGCTGAGACTGTCAGCAGTGGAATGATGGCCTCTGTCAGTGAGGGACTGAAACATTATGACACCAGAACCAGGCAGCTCCCCTGCTGCACATTTTACTGGCTAATTAGAAACAGACGGAATGCACAGTCCCTTCCCCACTAATATGCAGCGAGTGCCGTGTTGACATATCAGCGCCGCTCGTCTGGCCGAGCTTTTCAATCGTCCATTTAAGCAGAAAAAAGGTCACCTGAAAGAAGCCAGCTGGACAACGTGCGACCGCACATAGACAAAAATATGTGATCGGAAAGTCACACTGGCAGGAGAAGCATTCCCAGATTCCCAGCTGAGCAACGGTTTGAGGTGTTTAAGGCGCAAACAGGACAGCGATGTGACAGCAATCGGACCAGGAGCGGCAGTGAAGAGCCAAAACTTTCGGGCAGGTGCCATTGAGGCAGTGAAGCATCTCACCATCTGTCCTGGCTAATCCCTCTCCATTTTGTTAAAGTGGAGAACACAACTCTCTTACACTTGAGCCTTCATTTTTTTTTACCCACAAGTTGAGGTTTAAAATCGAGTTTCCATTAAACACTTAAAGGTTGTCTGTCGGGTCATCCTTAAAGGTTCAGTGTTTAAATCAGGGAGGTGAAACTCAAATTCTGCCTGGGCCAGGTCGCTAATTTGTCAGATTTTACATTTATCCATTTTTCATGCCGCTTATCCTACACAGGGTCGCAGGGGGGCGTGGAGGAAACTCAGGGAACAAGGCAGGGGACACCCTGGACACCCTGTCCCCCGTCTTGTTCCCTGAGTTTCCTGCCAACCCATTACAGCGCACAATCGTACAAACACATTGTCATTACGGACAATGCAAGTCTTTGGACTGGGGGAGGAAACCGGAGTACCCGGAGGAAACCCCCGAAGCACTTATCTCTGCATGTTTGCCTCACACCTCTGGGGTTGGGTGTTCGATTCCTGCCTCTGCCCTGTGTGTGCGGAGCTTGCAGGTTCTCCCTGTGCTTTAGGGGTTTCCTCCGGGTACTCCGGTTTCCTCCCCCAGTCCAAAGACATGTGGTGTAGGCTGATTGGCATCTCTAAATTGTCCAAAGTGTGTGAATGTGTGTTCGATTGTGCCCTGCGATGGGTTGGCACCCCGTCCAGGGTGTCCCCTGCCTTGCGCCCCAAGTTCCCTGAGACAGGCTCCAGGCTCCCTCGTGACCTGTGTAGGATAATTGGTATGGAAAATGGATAGATAGATGGATGTATGGATGGATGTACATCACTAGACGACACAGAAGACACTGGTTTTAACCAGCATCTGAGATGTGTAAGTCCATGTGCTCTGTACAATGGCATGAGCAGAACATGGGAGAGGTCATTACACTATGCATCTGCTTTCAATTCTAGTAGTGTGAAAGTGTTGAGTAGTAGTGGACTACAGACTGATTCAATATTATTTTTTCTAAGTTCGTGTGGGCCAAAAGAAACGAGGCAGTGGGCGGTGTTTGGTCTGAAGACCTCGAATTTGACCTGTGGTATTGGTATAAATAAACCTAAATGGAGGGCTTTCCTTTGACAAATGGTTCCAAGGCAATTTTGTGAATTTGTGATCAAGACTCAGATCTACAAATCATACAAAAAAAAAAAAACGATCAATTTAAAACCTGAAAGCATTCTTTAGTCTGTCCGTCTTGGGTCATCCTTCAAGCTTCAATGTAGGGCTTCCCTTTCAGAAATGGTTCCAAGGAAATGTTGTGAACTCATGATCACATCTGCTCTCGCATAAAAAAGGGAACTTTTATTAACCATAAAGAGTTCCCTTCAGTTTTTACTTTTTATTTTATCAGCGAGGATTCCTTGCTGAAAGCTATCTTTTTTTATAGGAATAAAGGCCATATTTCAATAAAACCCCACTGGAGCTTCACAGTAAGATCCACCATTATATACACGTACCACATTTACAAAGTCACCACAGTTTACATCAAATGTTCCACTGTACATGTCTTTTATTCATACAGAACTATTCTACCAATCCTTCCCCTAAAATACTTGCGTTTTTTTTTTCCAGTGAAACTTTTTCACTGGGAGGAGAGAAAAAAGGGAGGAGAGGAGATTGAAACCAGATGAATGAGGCGTTGGAGTGACGGGTGCGGCAGACCCATATTTCTCTCTCTCTCTAAAGGCTGATTAAAAGGCGAGGCCGAGTCTCGGGTGTCCTGATCTGACCGATGTGGACTGACTGATATCTCTGGCTCTTGTCGTCTACTTCAAGCCCTATAAACTCTGTCTTTCATTCTTTCTTTTCCATCAGTGATGCTCCTTTGCAATCCTGGTGAGCTTCATTAATTTGGTAGAGTGCTCAGAGGCTGTCACCTTGCATCTTGCATGGGGAAAGCAATAGAAAATAGGCCAAAGGGTTGGAAAGCTAACACAGCAATGTTGGCAGGGAGAACGAGGACAAACTGCACATTTTTTTTTAAGAGTGTGCTGAAAAATGGAACGCCTCCGTCAACATTGGAGTCATGCACCGTAATGGGATCAGTGCCAGTGATATTAAAACCCATGTTGTAGCATGTAAAAGGCTGTGCAGGAAATCACAGAATGATTTACATGACACTTGAGAAAAGTATGTGGCTGGAATGGTTACTTGTTTTTCATTAGGACAATAATGCTCAGTCTATCAGAAAAAAACTCCACTTAGCACTTTGTAACAGCTTGAGCAATTCTAGCCTTCTTTTTTTTGCAGTGCGTTGAGAAACTTTTTGCCCTGGCTTTCGTATCCCCTGAAGGACATGATAAACAAACAGAGACCGGAGGTCTTGTTTTCCCAGGGTGAACTATGGCTGCCACATGCTTGTGGTCAACTGAGAGGACTGTTTGCTCTGGAACGCTTGCTTTGCACCCACAAGGCCATTTCTGTTTTCTCTCAATGCAAATCTAATTCGCATGACATTACAGCTATGTCATCAGGCATTTTTCTAGCTTTCCAGCAGTAGTGCATGTGGCCAGTGGACCACCAAATGATCTGGCGTCCATCAAACCTCTTTCAATGGCGTTGTTATTATGGAACAGCAAACCAACCCATTTGGATTTTCCAGAAAAATGGGTGAAAGGTAATAATATAGCAATATAATAAGCTACATAGAAACTACATAGAACTGTCATTCTGAACTGTGAGTTAGCCAGCAAGGTCCGACACTGCTTACAGATGACTATCTGTTCTCTGAGGCTAATTTAAGGATGTATGTAATGATAGTAGACGACCAGGGTGCTTTCCTTTAGAACTAGAACTTATTATTTCTTCTTGCATGTTCCCTTGCTGAGCACCAAAGAAAAGTCTTCACAACATGGTGAGCGCCCCCTGCTGGCCTCCCTAATACCACTTCCAGCAAAACATTCATCTAGAGCAGAGTTACCGTACCAACCCATTTCCATTAGATCGACCTTCCTGCAGGTTTCATCTCCAAACAAAATCTAACACTGGCTTTACTTGATCAGGAACTTCTTAAGGCAGTTAGATGATTAGATGGTCAGGTCAGGTGGGCATGATTATGGTTGAAGCTAAAGTCTTCAGGAGAGGGTAGATCTCCAAGGAACAAGGTTGGTGAACATTGCTATACAGTGTTCTTTGTTATAAATGGGAACCATTAAATGGGAAATTTATGAATACTGTAGCTCAGAGAGTGTGTGATGATGTTATAAACAAACCCAAGTGAAATGATTAGAATGTCAGGAGTTAACTGTATACATGTCTATATAATGTAGTTTCACTTTGTATCTGACAGACGTTGTGTGTGTTTCTATAATACCAAATAATTCCATAGTGTGACGAGACGAACAGCTGAAGATGGAATCTCTAAACCAGGGCTATTCAACCTCAATTAGTCAAAGTTCCAGATCTATAGAATTATTTTCTTATACTGTAAAGTTATGAATAAGCAACTGAAATGACAGAGTTGTGAAACGAGTTACCTTTTAATGCTGAACCGTTAGTTTATAGCTATAATCAAAACAATCTGAAGTGGTTGTTTTGTTTGGTAGTGGCGCTTCAAGTTACCGGATTTGACTAGTGCCACAGACTCGACAGACGAGACGCGTGTTTTGAATTTGAAGTGGGGAAACAAATGCAAGCCGTGTCATCGGTTCATTAATCAGTAAGAGAGAGTAAATAAAATGATGGAAACTCAAACTTTTCTGAGCTCCAACTATTCTGAGCTGATGTCTTTCGTGATTGGATACACCGCAACACAGGATCCGCTACAGAAGCTCATCGCTGTACTATCCAGTTTTTATTTGACATTTTTATTGTCTCTGATACAGTATTTTCTCAAGTACTCGGGCCGGTCTGCTGTGATAGTTTGAGTCTGCATCTGCATCCGAGACGGCATCTGCACAGTTCAGGTTCCCTGCTCTAAACCGTCATCTTGTACTTGGCATAGTTCTGACATGACACGAACCCACTATAAAAATGTTATGTGATTGGCCACAACCCTTATTAGATCTAGGCTCTGAAAATAGTGTCGAATTTCACAAAAAGAGGCTAATAATTGCTCTAAACACCCAGGGCTTCTTCTGTTTCCCTCCAACATCCCTACAGTTCCAATGCTTGGATTATCTGATAATTACTGTATCTAATATCCAACTCTCATCTGATACATGGAGGGCTAACTGCATTAGTTGATGTGTGCGCTCCATGGATGTTGAATGCACTCGTGTCTCATGGAAGCACGCTAAAATGAATGACGAATCCCTGGTGAAACAACAGCGTGTCCTCTCCATCGGGGATCTCTCATATAAAGCGATTAGACTGAATTTGTGGTTTGCTGTAAAAGCAGAAGAAAGGAGTCACATGTGGTTCCCATCATAGTGTATGCAAGGAAGCACTCCCGATTTCCCTACCTGCTGAGTTTAACTGCTACCGCTTTTCCCATAACACACGCAGAGCTTTATTAGTCCTTAATCAGTCTACTCAGTGGGACTCGATGCAGCTTTCCTTCCTGCACATCACATCTCCTCCTCTATTTTCCTTCAACGTTCATCTATCCTGGCGCTTAGATTTTTTTGCCCCAGGGATTAAACCAAATCAATATGTTTGTGCTTCTCGGTGATCTTTGCTTGTCTCCCACTGAATGAGGCTCTTTGCTATTAAAGAGGAGAAGTTGCTGGTGTACAGCTGAGGCTAAAAGAATAAATAAATAAATAAATAAATAAAAGCTCCCACCTGCTATCCATCTATATCTTGTATCATCTTAAGTCTCCGTCATTCATTAGTCTTGCTTTTGCTCACGCTTTTATTTCTCTTCAATCTCTTATACTGCGTTATGAAAATAATATAATCACTTACTTTAATCCGGTTCTCAGTATAGTGTCTTTAATATAGTTTGAGTGAGAGAGATAAATAATGGAAAGAAAGTCGGAGAAAGAAGCAATGAGCAGGCCTTCTCTGCGCCATGAACCAGTATGCCCTCGAGGACTAAATAAATGGGATTTATTTTTAGCACCACAATGTAGACTCTTATTTAAGGCTAGACACGATAAGTGCTTTGTCTCTCATGCACCAGTCCCGAGGGCAATATTTTCCTCTTAATTAAAACGGATCAATGTGCAGCGGTAGGTCGAAGGTGTGGCCGCTGCCGGTCCTTCCACTTTGGTCTTCTGTTATTCAGAAGAAACAAAACAAAACAAAACAAAAAAAGGCTAAGATTGTGCTTCTGCTGACGTAAGAGCTTTGTCTGATGATTAATTACGGGCATTCAGCTCCCCGATTCTAGCACCGAACTTAAAGAATAACCTCCTCCCAGAAAAGCCGCAGTACACTGACAAGCAATTTCTCTCTAGCTCTCGCTCTCCACCGTTTTACAGAGCGGGTAAATAAATAACAATACCCCAGCTCGAGTGCTCAAAAGGAAATGTCTGTTTTGGAGCAGGAAATCCGATTTGAAGTGCATCAAAATGACAATCTGAGTTAGACCTAATAGGGTTTGCATGTTCAAAGAGAACAGTTTTTCCATAACCCCATCATCACTGATATGAGGATGGCCTTGGGTTATGAGTATATCCTGGGTAATTTGTGCGTTCGTGTGTGTGTGTGTGTGTGTGTGTGTGTGTGTGTGTGTGTGTGTTGATGTCCATCCCAAGTTCTGTGAGTAAAAACACACACTAGTAGATATATAGGGTTTACTGCTCCCTAAAGCCTTGCCACGCGTACTATATGTATTAAATGCCATTAAAGGCAATTTACTCAGCATAATGGTTTCATGTCTAGTGAAGTCAGTATATTTTCCTATAACACGGATAATAATAAACAAAGACATTTTGTAAAGTTATTTTCTTGTGATCCATTCTGCTCCACATTCAACACACATTACAAGACTTAAGACTAAGGCTGGGTATGAATATCCATACTACCTTACTATACAGTAGGTAGAAAAAAAGAGTAGTAGGTCCAAATTCTCAGTGTTCATAAAACAGTAGGTGAGAAATTCCTGGATGACCTTCTGCTCCCACCAGGATTCTGCAGTAGGGAAGCAACGCACACTGCGCTATCCCATAAGGCAACGGGACTGGTGCGGAAGAGCTGTCTGAAGGTGGGGCGTCGGCTTTTTTGAAGTTGTAGGATACATGACAGTGCAACATGGTGGATGTAGTACGTCCGGATTGTATTCATACTACACACTTATACCGATCAGTACGTACTGTATCAACGGCCGAGCAGTAGGTTCTGAATCGAATGCAGTGAAACTGCCACAGTACGTGATTTCGGACACAGGGTAAATGTTTGAATTAAATTCACTTGCAGGCACTAAAATCAATTCCATGTATTGTGTTTTTATATATACTGAAATCCTATATTGCAGAATTTTGCTGGATGCCTCGACAAAGCACATTTGCCCCACTTGCCCCATGTTTCATTGACACAGTTGTATATTTGGTCACTAGTTTTAAAGCATGCTGCAATGCTGCTAGCCTGTGCCAACATTGCTTACAAGAAAATCCTAGCATGCTGGGGATTTTTCATTACAAAAATCCCAGCACATTTTTTTATGTGAAAGTAACACTGAGGTAAAAGTTCAGTCTAAGCACTACTTATATAATAATCAACTCCTCCATTTTACTTTTTTTTTTTTTTACTGAGATCAGATCTCACTGTCTTGAGTTCCACTGTCTCACAAGACAAAAGCTTGTGAATTTACAGGCCAAAGTTCACCTAGATAAAATGAGGGGAATTTGAAAGTAACTGCTCCCAGAGGCAAACATCTTTCATGTGCCTCGTCCTTTCCCGTTCAGTGAATTCCCTCTTCTGCCAGGAGAATTTTAACTGCCCTGCTTTAAAAAAAAAAAAAACATTAGCAAGGGGTTAAAATGGCGAATGCTACATCTAAACCCGTAGATGTTGGCACCTCTGGAATCTGGAAATGTGATCTGGACGATCACCAAGCTCAAGAACGATTATTTTTACCTACAGTACTTGACGTACACCTACTCGATTTTTCCCACAGCAGCGAATTATCTATCTACAAATACAATTACTGGGTGTATGGTGTACGCCATTCCCCAAGAAAACATTGAAAATTATCCGTGAATATATCCTGTTACTGAAAACATAAAACACGATGCAAAATCCACAGATGTTTTGTACATGTACGTAGTCAGATAGGTGACAAATGAAAGGAAAACCCTTAATAAATGAGTAGAGAAGCATAATGAGTGCAGATAGGTGTACTGCATGATGCCATTACGCAATTAACATCCTACCATGCTCTGCAGCCTGTGATTAAACTCTCAGCAAGAACAGTAAGGTTGCTCAATACCTTACTCGTTGGTTTTTCTTGTAATTTGTTACTCGTCTGTACCGACACTGAACTCAGTATTCAGTATTTAACTGTTAAAGAGCAGGTACATGCTAATCTGTGAACAACGACCACCAGTCACAGACGTAAAAAGAGCAATTATTGTTAACTGCTACTCCTCATGCATCATTTTATCTTCTGTATAACAAGAGAAACAACCAGCTGTACATCAGAGAAACCACAAAATGACACGCCGCTCGTTTTGCTGATCATAAAATCACAACAAAGGTTTTCTCTTTTCTAGTGGTTAGACATTTCAACTGTAATGGGCATTAATGACAGCCTTAATTACTAGTTGTTGCTATGGCAACAATAAAGTGAGGAAGCTGAAGGAAGAAAAACGTAAAACAGACCTTGCATATTTATGCTTTAACACGCCGTACGCTCAACATTCGAGCAATCGTTAAGCGACTGGAACATATGGACGCCAAGAATATGCTAGCTAATAACCGAGGCTAACAATTTAGGTATCTCGAACAGCATAAATCATTAGAAATCAGACAAATCTCTTTGTAATATCGAAATTTCCCTCAGCTGTGTTGGTAAAATTACTACGAAATCCTTCTGTCACGTTAAAATCACGTTACTTAGCATTGACCACAAGCCGAACTTCCACGGGCGGTGCCATATTAAGAAACATTAACTTGTGAACTCTGAGCTATAAAAAAAATCCAACTTCCAAAGTAGTGAATACTTTAAAAGTTAACTTTTTATATTACATCATTTAAACAACCATATTTGAACGCAGCATCATGTATACTCTTAGAAATGTCAACAATTACACATTTTAGAAGCTCTTTCTATTTATTCTCTTACTTCCTCCTGCTGTCTACTGTATAATCCTGTTTCTCTGACTCACAGGGTGTGTCAGAATTGAGTCAGAGTCCACGAGTCCTGCCAAACACCTCCTCCCTATCCTACATTCTCATGCTAGTCATACGCGATGGGTGTAACTCGAGTGATGTCCTGGTCCTCGCTCTATAGAGCAGAAGAAATCTCAACATGTTTGTGGAAGCGGATGCCAGGGCCACACTGTGCCAATGCTGGATCGATGTCATTACTCAGTATCACAGAAGCTGATTAAGTCTCCAGGTCTGAGTGCCTGTGGTGCTGTTAGTACTGGGGAGAATCATGCGTCCATCTGGCTTTCCGCTAGGGTGTAACGCAATGCCTCTATATCTGTATCTGGGTCTGCTTAAAGCGCCAAATATCCATACCTCTGGCCTTGGGCCTAAACAAAATTTTAAAAACAAAAACAAAACAAGAAGTAGAAATGGCAGCATTGTCTTTATATTGTGTTTAATCTGGCTCTGACAGTTCCTCAGCCTCAGCTACATCAGTCCAGTTCAACTGTACATGTGCTCAGGACTGGTTTTTTGTTGCATCCCATGGGATACACACCTCTAGTCTCAAGCAGATTCGCCGTGAAACGTTCTGGCAAGCGTTCTAAAAAGGAAATGTGAGCCTCCTAGTCATATCTTTTTAGAACACATCATCTGTTTCTTCTGAATAATGTATAACTGCCTCCACTCTGTTCATTCCTAGCATGTTAAATGCACATAGGTTTTACCCTTAGCCAGTGGCAGACATATTATTAATCTCACATTCCCATGGAAGCACTTCAGGTCACACTTATTCTCCAGTGAATTGGATTGGTTTCATTTGCTTATTGGCCCTGCTGGCTCTCTGACCCAAGCTCAGGCATCTCAATAACCAACAGCAGAACACTTAACACACGAGTGACTCAGCTTCTGGACACAAAGGCGCCACTATACCGTACGTGTGATATGACCTTCAAGCCGGAGCGTCTAGACTGAATATACCCCGTCCGCTGCCACTCAACCACAAAATATGGAGGAAATCTGCATATGCATGAAGGACAGGGTGAACTGATCAAGCGGACAGAACAAGCCGAGTCTACGCACGTGTGCATTCTTTGATAGCATTTAAAAGAACATCATCCCGAGGACTTGGAGCACTATAGGAACTCAGCCGAATGTCACGGGCATGTTACAGGAAAACGGATCTGAATGTCACACAGTCCGCTCTGCCTGAATGTCAGCAGTGCTTAATTGGCCTTCCAAAATGACATGACTGCTCCTGACCCAGAGCGACAGATGAGTAAGGACGAACGAGGTGATGCTAGCAGGCCGGCGGCGGCGCAGTTTTCTGCCACAGCCAGCCGTTTTGCTGTCTCTGCGTTTTTTACGCTTCTGTAGCTAGACGGGTTTGTTTGGCAGCGCCAAAGGAAAATGTCGCTGTGCTATTTTAATTAGAGCTTGGATAAAGACATGGTTGTGAATGTGGGATTTCTGTAAGAATTGAGAAGAGCGCAATGGAAACACAGATATAATGTGATCATATTGTTTCCTGAAGGATTAGAAAGATTGTATAACAAAAAAAAAAAAGTAAAAAAAAAAAAAAAAAACAAGTACTATATAACTAAAATTGAATCGAATTGCTCCAAAGTTTGTTTTCCCTTGTTGTATAGAAATGCTTATACACAGTGTGTATACAAAGTCTGAAGAGCTATTCAGATTACATCCTGTAAGTTGTTACCTACATGATTCTGAAGCATATGGCCAGAAAAGTGTACAAACAGCTGTGGCTGAGACTAAAAAAAAAAAAAAGTAATAAAAACAACTGACTTGCATCAGTGCTTAATCACAAAATAATCACATTTTATTTACCTACATGATTTAGTATTAGAACGCATTAAAATATAAAGTATCCTATAATTTTATCTTATAATATATTGCCACAGACAGAATATAACATATAACATATAATCATTAATAATAAAATAATAATTTCACCCTTTAGATTGGTCCTCATTTATTTAACCTTAGTCATCTTTTCTTGGTACTGGTATTTACCTCAATTGTATAAATATGAGACCTGGAATCTTTGTATCCATCTTCAGTTTGTATTCCGGTAAGATTATTATTTTTATGTATTTATTTATTTATTTATTTATTTTTAAGGTTGCCAATCAGCTCCCTAGTTCAGTAGTCAGGGCACTGACCAGGGAGTCGGCCATTTTAAGGTCTTCCTTCCCAGTGCACTGGAACGTTCATGGTGAAAAGTATCCCATAATGCACCACAAAAACCAGGGAGCACCGATGCTCACTATGTTCCCTTATTGGAAATGACGTCATATTTTTAGAAGCATCTCAGCTCGAAAAAAAACAAATGCCGAACGAACTCTCGCTCAACTTCCAGCTACAAACGTAAGTAGCTTGTTATTGTAGCTCTCAAATGATTACTTTTCATTAGTGATTTTTAACTTTATTTGATGTTCTTTATATGGTTTGTTTGTATCTAACGACTTTTAAGTGTTTAATTGTTTAAAAAAAATCCACTAGCTAGTCTATGATCCTGCTTGAAGTACCATGACAGAAGCGTGAGTGATTAAGCTAACAAATTTATATGACATATCGTCAGAAAGATATCATTCCTGCTTGTTGTTGATAAACGCCAGTGGCGAGAACTTAGTCATGTCGCCGGAGTCATCAGACTACTGCGTGCGGCTGTGGCTCAGGTAGTAGAGCGGGGTGTCCACTAATCGTAGGGTTGGCGGATCGATTCTCGGCCCCCGTGACTCCACATACCGAAATGTCCTTGGGCAAGACACTGAACCCCAAGTTGCTCCCGATGGCAAGTTAGCGCCTTGCATGGCAGCTCTGCTACCATTGGTGTGTGTGTGTGTGAATGGGTGAATGAGACACAGTGTAAAGCGCTTTGGATAAAAACGCTATATAAGTGCAGACCATTACTGCTGATGGTTAGAAATGGTTAATTACTTACTGTACATGTGAGAGAACTTTTCGGAGATGTTTTATATTCAGTTTAAACTTCAATTAATGACAAAATAATCTATGTGATAAATGAATTAAATGCATCAGTTCAAAGACCTTTTATTCATGCAGTGAGGGGCATTTAGCCAATGTCTGTTGATTTGATTAGCCAACCCAATAAAAGAGCATCCAATCCAACAATCAACAATCAGATTTCGTTTGCCTTTAAACCCTATGAGAATTAAAGAGTATTCAAACTAAAACTACAATTCCTTCTGATAGTCATAACAGGTACAGTACCTGATAAATTCCTATAGTAATTTCTATAGTAATAGCCCGTATAGACTAATTATGTACGTTAATGATGTTCTTCTACAATCATATTAGTCTAACTAAAGCTACAAAAGTCAGGGTACAACCCCAGCGACAGGCTGACTGAAATCTTTTCACATAACCTCTCCACAGCGACAGACAGCTAAAAAAAATACAAGAAAAACCTGCTCACACACTCAAGCTTTCAAGTGTCCAAAGCACAACACAAGGCTGCAATTTAAGTGCCAAGTCCACAGGGAATCTCTAGTGCCTCGAAACAATCTCGGATTGCTTCTTGTGGATGATAAAAGGGCTTTTTTGTGAAGTGAGCCAATGACATGGCAGCAAGTGGCAATCTACAGCAAGTATGATAGCACAGTAGTATGTGTCTAGCTCACGTAGAGACCCACGGGGCGAAAAAAAAAAGTCACGGAATAGGGCTTTATTTATACCTGAGGGATAGTGTTTATGGAAGGAAATGTACCCGACCGAGTTATCCAAACACACTGCATCTACAAGAGAGTCAGGTGATGCTGAAATAAAGCCTGCTAGTTACACACACCTTTACTAACACACACACACACACACACACACACACACACAAATTGGTCCTGTTGGTTCAGGAAGGCTATTGTTTGGATAAGATGAGCCAGAGCAGAACCTGCCAGAGGACTGAGCCGAAACAGTTAGAGCCGCATGCCTGACGCCAACACACACACACACACACACACACACACACACACACACACACACACCTCGTCACCCTGCTAACTTCTCTACCACTGTAGCCTTATAGAGGCATGGTAACAGTCTCTCACCTTTCATGGCAGCAGGGGACAGAGAGAGAGACAGACAGAGAGAGAGAGAGAGAGAGAGAGAGAGAGAGAGAGAGAGAGAGAGCGAGATACCTCATCATCTTTCATCCTGCTCTGGTGACATGTGTAATGCTCCACATACACCAACCAATCTGCCTAGCACAAACACGAGAATTGAGTGACTAAAGAACTGTACATAAAAATGATGAGTGGTACCTTTCTGCCTTCCTGTCTGCTGACTCTTTCTTTAGCAACTTTAGCACCTGAGCTCAGTGTAGGGACTATTTTAGTTGCAAAGGAAACTTGTGTCCCTGTCATAGAGCTGATGAAATATAGCTCTCTAGGTGCTCTGTCTTAGCAAAGAAGTGACCAGGCTACCAGGCTACTGTGTCCTATATACAGTGGAAGAACTGTAAAAAAAAAAAAAATGAGATTCAAATATTCAAATAACTGGTGATATACCAGTCTTACCTTGGCAGACATCAAAAGTCTATACATATGAACTGGTTATATGGTTAGTCAGCACACTAATCTATTCACATAGCTAATGCAGCCCACTAATCCATTACCATAGCTAATCCAGCCCGCTAATCCAGCCCACTAAACCATTAGCATAGCTAATCCAGCCCACTAAATCATTAGCATAGCTAATCTAGCCCATTAATCAATTAGCATAGCTAATCCAGCCCACTAACCATTAGCATATCTAATCCAGCCCACTAATCATTTAGCATAGCTAATCCAGCCCACTATCTATTAGCATAATCCAACATAGCAGTGCCTCAACTTTACAAATTCAAATTTACTGATTGGACATCTGTTACTGGTTATGGTATCTTTTTTAAAAGAAAGTCCATCGATCTTGTTGTAGCTATCCTAGCATTCCAGCTATGTGATTACTCACGTAGAAAATCACTATGACATTACTCACTCTACATCCTAAGTGAATAAACAGTACATGGGCAAAGTTGATCAAATAGACTGTGATCCTTATGTACTCTACCCCAACTTCTGTGTCCTCTTCAACAAAAGATACCAAATATGTGTTTTCTTGATGTAGGGAGGGTAGGTCAATATCAGCGAAGTAACTATGTTTTGCTAATGTTAGCAATATTTGCTGCAGATATACACGTATGTAACATAGCTAACATAGCTATGAAGCAGAACCACAGGTATAATCTGAAAATATAGTGTGATATCACACGAAAATGCAAGGATATAGTGTTAGCTGTGCCATTACAGAAGGATGGACTATACACTAGTACACCGTGAAGTTAATGTATGAAAATGTATCTTTCTACATTACCTGAGGAAACATTAATACACTCACTGCGACTTGGCTTGTAAATCTGATGAATGGAATTAGGGTATTGATAATACATCTTAAGTGACATTAATTCAAAGGGAGATGGCAGTTTAACAGTGGGAATGAGTTTTGTCTCTTTTTTTTCTCTAGATATCGGAGGTCAGCATGCCCTTGTATTTCTGCTTAAATCAATCTCTATGCACATCTGCCTCAGAGTTCTTTAAGAATCTACTGACATGGTCGGGTACAATTATAGTTCCTCTTCCATATTAGACCTGACACGCCTTAATGGAGACAGTCTGAGAAGCCTCAAAATGTTAAATGAATTACAGGGATTACAAGTAGCTTATTGATTCAGGCAGACATTAAAGTGGAGTTCGAGAGTCGATCTGAGATGGGACAACTGGGGCACGGCAATTTGACCAAAAAAAAAATGATATCAGGCTTAACAGTGAGCAGAACTACAAAGCAAACACCACCACAACCAAAATAATTGGGCAAACAGGCAGATGCTGTGCCGCGGCCATTATGCAGGCTGCTTGACTTCAGGCAATGAATCGTATGCTGGGATTTATGAGAAATGTATTCTCCTACAGTACATTCAGCAGCCTTAATATGAATGAAAGCATATACCATGATGGCCCACTTAGGAAATTACCATGCAGGAACCACACCAAACATAAAGGACCTAGGAGGGGTTCCTTTTAGTGTTTGGCAGAAAGTTAAATCTAACTTGAGCTTCAGCAGAACTTTACTTATATCCACCCAGCATAGCAGAAGATCACCAAAATGGTCACCTTAAGCATCTATTAAAATGAAAGAACCCAATCAGGAATTGCTAAGCTGATCCATGTTTAGCTTTGACTTTACCAAACAGAGTATGAACATCTCAAGATTAAGAACAGCTTCTCAACAAAGAGCCATTATTAAAGTGATCCCTGTATCCATTTACAGATTGATGTAAGCCCATGCATGTATTTGGACATCTCTGTTGCTGCAACATTAATAAACCTCATGTTTTGGCAGCAATTCCTACTTTAATAACTAAGAAATAAAAATCTAAAGTGATTCAATCCATCTGCATGAGTTTGAGGGGTTTTTGTTATACTACGCCTTCAGTATACTCTTGGGTAAATCCTGTTGCGAAAATACATGCATGTTGCCATCACTCAGCCAAGTCAGAAGGGGGACCAGCTGCCTTCTCCAGGATTCATGACCATCCATCTTCCTAGCTGAAGACCTGGCGAAGAGAATGATGGACTTTCTCTCTATCTCTGTCTCAACTCCCTAGTTGAAAAGTATGTGTAGATAATGATAGAACGTCTCAGAACTGTTCATCTCCCAAGACAATGATAGAATAAACTGGAACCAAGCATGCACAGTCTGGAACCTACAGACAACCCTAAGTGCCAAGAGATCTGATTCCCTTGCTGACTGATGACTTTTTCAATTAACACAGAGACTAGCGTTGGACTAGAAGATTAGCATCTAGTGACTGTAACTCAATCACAAATTGCCTCTCTTTCTCTTATTCACCTTAAACACTTTTTCCTCACTAGAGCTGTGGTAGATCTGGAGCCTATCCTGGCAACACTGGGCAAGAGACAGGAATACACCCTGGATGGGATGCCAGTCCATTGAAGGACACCATTGCACACCTAGGGGCAACTGAGCATAGCCAATCCACCTACCGGCATGTTTTTGGGAGGTGGAATAAAACCAGAGAGCCCAGAAGAAGCTAAACTGTGCCAAAGGAATCTTCTCTCTCACACCACCATTCAACAAGATCTTGGTCTTTTCCACGCTAGATTTAGCCTTCCCCCATTATCCTGCCTCACACTCCTCCCCAATTCCTCCCTCTCTCTCTGAAGTGTCTCTCTCTGAAGGACTATAAGATAAAAGGTGAAGAGTGTCAGCTGATGTTGTCGTGACCTTCCCATCACCATGAGGGTTGCTATCAGTGAAAGACTGTCATCCATGGGTCTGGGTTCCGCTGACCAATGACTCATTCTTTCCATAAATACATAAATGCACTCTTAGGAAAATGGTCTACTGTATCTTCCACCTAAAGGGTTCTTCAGTTTGTCCCACTAGGGGACAAACAGTCTTCCCTTTCAAAAAGTTAAGACCATTAACCATGCAGAGCACCCCCGAAGAGCTCTCTTCTATGAGTGTACGCACTGTTTCAACATCTCTACTCAAGGTTTTTGCCTTGTTTTCCCCCACCAAACATTACAGAAAATGTTAACATATACTCTTAGAAAAAACAAGACCCTCAATGTTTCTTTGGATGTTTAACAATTCTGGCATTTTATTGGTGTTGTACTTGATACTTTCTCCAAAATGAAGACCCCATATTGAAGGGATGAGCACTTTAAGGTGTAAGATGCAATCTTTTTTGGGGGAAGGAGTGTTGTGTAGTTGGGAAAAACTGAAATGGAGTTTTTATTGGTGTGGGTCATGTCCTTGGATTTGGCATGAGATGCTTCATTTGTTTTAATGAAGTACTGCTTTGAACCCATGCTGACATTCTAATGACTATCGTTTATCACTGTGGTTGGGATAGGCAGCTCTCACATCTGTCCGAAGGAAGGATACATCGATTGGGCAATGAACATAACAGGTCAGCATAGAGACAACCCTGATGATCTTCAACATAGAGGTCACAAACCGCAAAGCAATAAAACCTAGTGAGATTCTGCTACAATGGTATTATGGAAGGCATGACCGATATCAAAGACCTCCACCCCTCATCTTTAGGCTTTCACTCGAGTCCTCTAACAGGGCTGAGAGGTCAGTACAGGTGAAATTTCACGATTGATTAATCTTGACAAGACCGTGAGGTAAATCTTGTGCCACTTAAATTAACCATTAATTACTGCATTTCCTCTTCCATAAAAAAAAAAGCTCAAACAAAATAGTAGGAATCAAAACAGCAGCTCCATAATGGTGCAATTAAATCCCAGAGCAGCAGAGGTGATTATATTTTAAAAGTTACGAGGAAAAAATGGTTTCTTAATGGTTCTTTGAATATTTAAGGTTTTTGAGCTTCATGAAGAGGTTTCAGATGGAACACTTTTTAATGGGGAAACACAAAAATTCCCCCTCTGACAATGACAACGGATTATCCTTGTTTGATGCGCGTTTTGGCGGCCAGCGGTTAAGACGCTGGACTACTGCTCGGAAGGTCGTGAGTTCAAATCCCAGGACTGTCAAGCTGCCACTGCTGGGCCCTTGAGCAAGGCCTTTAACCCTCAAATGCTCAGTTGTATAAATGAGAAAAATGTAAGTCGCTCTGGATAAGGGCGTCTGAGGAAAATTGTCATAAATGTAAAATAAATGTAAAATGATGCTTCCTGCTCGTGTATTGACCCATGCTACGGTCTATGGTGATGATTCTTGGATGGTTCACAATAAAACACATGCAGAGCATATGCACTCACGCCCTGCTTTCACTCACTGCATGTTACGAAAATCTACAAAGCATTCTTTCTATGTAGGACTCTTTAAGGGGAAAACCAATTATCATAAAATGCAGCGTCAATAAGAAAGCCTTAATGACAAATCAGAGTGTGCATCTTATCCTATCCTTCATTCTTTTGGAACAAGCAGTTAGCTCGCAGAGGTAAGAGAGACTGAGCATGAGTTAGGAAATAGGTGGACAAATGAGAATATTTGAGGGAGAGCTGACATCTTCCTGTTCCACTGCTGAGGCTGAGAAGGCCTCACTGTGCCAAGGAGAAAACATGGTGAGCTGTGCCAAGTTTTTTCACATCTGGGAGTGAGCTCTTGATACCTCCTCCCCCTCCCACCGCCCACCTCGACCTCATGGATATAAACATCTGGTGCTCAAACTGCACATTGAAACACGATTCCCCAACTGGGCCAGTCGCCCAATGCAGGGATGAGCGTTTCTACTACATACCCAAAGATGTACTATTTGCCAATAATATTCAACCGACCTGCTTGTATTTTTGATAAAAATGCTAAAAGTGGAGCAGCAGACCGGCCAAACCCGCTCTCTGTGGACAAATGTCATTAACGAATGAAATGAACTGAGTCTAGAGTGCTTCATTTTAATCAAACATGCTCATACTCAAAATCGCTGGAACATTGTAACGATAATTTTCTCCTTTTCAGATTTCGGCAAAGGAAATTCCTTATGGGTCAGATAGCTCTAATGGTTATTTCTGTCTTAATTCTGTATATTACTGCTTCGTCCTCAAATAGAGGAAGCAATTTGTGATGAAAATGAGTTTATTTCAATATAATATAATATTAGGCTTTTAGAGACGCTACGATTACATTGGGAGTGTGTTTAAATGTCTCTTCACAGGAGAAAATGAGAACAATTTTATCAGCATATTAAATGATTGGACATTAATAAAAAAATCACACTCAAAATGATTGCCTTACATTTAATAGGCCTAATATATTCCAAGTCCTGCACTACTGAGTTAAAGTAGAATTCTGTAATAGTAATAGAATGTAAGAATGAATGTGGCATCTTTAATAATAACAATACAGAGATGCGGAATATTTCCACCAGAATGTCAGAGTGTAAAGTCTGTCCTAAACTATATGGTGAAAGTCTTTTAAAACTAGCGTTGCATTGAATTTCGAATGCACCACGGGTACTTATCATGCCTCGCAATTAGATTTGCATACATAGACCATAGTTTTACCGTAGTAGTCTTTAGTTTTACCTCCTGCAGGTAACAATGTCAGTGATCTTGACAGTAAGGTATATAGCATTCCACCAAGAATGGGCGTCAGTCCTTTATATACACTCTTATTTACACACACAGATAATTTAGTAGTCAATCCACCATGTTTTTGGGAGGTGTGTGAAACCCAGACTGACACAGGGAGAACAGGTGACGTTCCACCCAGATGGTAACGTGAGCTCAGGATCGAACCAAGGACCCTGATAGGTAAATCATACCTATACAGGTATGTTTGTCATCCATCCATCTTCTATACCGCTTTATCCTTTTCAGGGTCACGTGGGAAACCTGGAGCCTATCCCAGGGAGCATCGGGCACGAGGCGGGGTTACACCCTGGACAGGGCACAATCACATACACATTCACACACACATTCATACACTACGGACTTTAGACACGCCAATCAGCCTACATGCATGTCTTTGGACTAGGGGAGGAAAGTGGAGTACCCGGAGGAAACCCCCGCAGCACGGGGAGAACATGCAAACTCCGCACACACAGGGCCACGGTGGGAATCGAACCCCCAACACTGGAGGTGTGAAGGCGAACGAGCTAACCACTAAGCCACCGTGCGCCTAGGTATGTTTGTCAAATTAGTCATATTTCAACAAAAAAACAAAAAAACACACAACTAAATCTAAACTAAAGTAAAATGGTGTTCTCAAACTACTATTCTGTGGTATGAGATGATATGTACTAGTTTGGGTTTGCTGTATCAATGGGACTCGTGCAACACATTACTGGAAATTCATCAACAAATAGACGCGAACCAACTTCACACTTCTTCTGTATTTAAAAAGAAAATAAAAAAAACAAACAAACGCTACATTAATATTAAATGTTTTCTTACTTGCCACCATGCCACACACACACATATATATATATATATATATATATATATATATATATGACTTTACATTTATTTTTTTCACCATGACATATTTAGCTTTCAAGGAAATAAAACAAGTTAAAGAGGTGAATTTTATGCCACTTCATGGTGGATGTACTATAGCACCTACTACCAGGAAGTAGGTCTAAGTTAAAGCTATGACTAAAACCTCAGTTGAAACTGTTACTTGGTGTGAGCTTTTCATTTGTTTAGAACTTGAACATAATTTGAGCATCTACAGTATGTTCACACTAGGCCATGGGCCTAAAACTTTCATTTTAAGCATTGTTGTTTGAATACACACCCATCTCTCCAGGGTTTCCCTCCAACAGTTTGCAGCGGTTTTCACTGCGTTTCTATGCAACTAAAAGCTTTCGCAAGGTTGTGTTTCTAACACTCTCTGTTGCTCCGCAGATGTTGTGTTTCGTGTTTTGCTGTCCTTAGTGAATTAGCTGAGATGTTGATGAATTGCAGTAGAAGTGTCATCATCATTCAAAACCGCTTCTGCGAGCACATCCGACTGCTTAATTCTGATCGGAAAAAAATAACTGAATAATGAAATGGCAATAATTGGCGAATTAGAGAGAATCTGGGTTTATCTTTTGTTTGCTTTGGTCTGCTTGATGAAACACTCCAAACGCTGGGTTCATACTCAGTGTACTGAATGCAAGTATACTTAGTAGTATACTGAATTTTTCATTTTAGATTTAGGTTTGAATGCAGGTATGAACACAAACATTATTTTTTACATAAAAATCCCAGTATTGTTTAAGCATTGTTATGTTGAAAGAGTTAATAGGCTGAATTATTATTATTATTATTATTATTTTAAAATGGTCTCATTCCACAGCTCCAGTGGAGATCTACTAAAAAACACAGTGGCTAATGATCTGAATCACTTTTCTTATCAGTTCATCAAGTCACACATGGATTCACTCTATATAAAGCAGGCTTTTAAGTCCTCACTGTTTGGTCTGTGAGCTCTCTCCATCTCCGGAACGAGTAGACTCTGAAACATAATTAATTCCTCTATTCTCTTGCTCTCTGTGATGTTTTGTTTTAATCTATTTGATCACCAACCACTGTATCATTTCCTTATCAGCTATTTCAATTATAATCCTTGGCTCAGCTCAGACTCATACTGACTGCTACTCTGCAACCTCAACTGTCCTCCAGGCTCCTCTCTCTCTCTGTGTGTGTCTCTTCGTTTCTGTCTCCGTCTCCTAAGTAGGGCCAACGTTAATAGTATGCAATTGATTAGCAAACAGATGAAGGCTATTCGCTGTTTAAACTGTGTCTGGCTCAGGCGACTGCTTTAAGACTACATGGGAAGTCTGGCTTCCTGTAAAATTTCATTACAACGCGGCGATGTCTTAAATGTCTTTTTTATTCACCACTCTTGGTTAAATTCAATATTGTAGTTAATCAAACTGTCAAACTGCAACATCGCTCTGAATTTCAGTATTTCGACACAGCACTGATAACAATCCACAGAGAAGAAGCACTTCTTCTCTGGGCTATTATGGTGGATTCATGTACACTGTGTTTTAATGGGAGACATGATTAACACTCATTGGACAATAGGTGTTTAATGTCATTGTGGGTGCACGTAGACTGTAAATTCACACTGTGGCAGTCATTTCTGTCGCTTACACAGATTTGGTTTGAACAAAAGTGTTAAGACTTTTCTGTTTGGTATTTGGAGGAAACATGGCATGAAGTCAGTAGAGCCTCACAATCACCAATGCATTGCTCAAGAGATTGTTAAGAGATTTTAGATTTCAGCTTCCTATGTAATATCACAATTAGCCACCACTGGGTAGAACTCAATCTCGCAGTATAGGCTTGTGAGATCGTATGTAATACGCTATTGTCTTAAATGTCTATTACAACCAGTGAAATCTGGTTACCGCGACCTGATTAACGTATAAGCGGTTGAGGATGGATGGATGGATGGATGGATGGATGGAAATCTGGTTAGGAATTGTATGTAGCTGCTAATTGCTAGCATTAGAATTTAGTCAGTGGGTTTCTTTTTTTTTTTTGCTCAATATTCCATTACCAAGGTCCATACTGAAGTTGGGACTGTAAATTAACCTAACGAGTTATTAGCTGTAACTAAGCTCATTATAAAATTTCAATAAAATTAGATCTAAACGATGTGTGTGTGCTTTGTGTTGAACAGCGGCACAGATATTTTTGTATAGTGAAGTAGACCTGTAAACACCTTGAGTCATTTTTTCTTTTTTTCAATTAAAATATCCGTTCATATTTTGCTAGTGAAGACATTCAGGGCATTGAATGTTTGGCTACATTGCCAAAAGAAGCTACGTTTAGAGAAATTTAGCTAAGAAGCTTGTTGCTCTGCTTCAAAATCAGACAGCAGGTTAATATGTTTTGTATAGGATGCAGACACTGCATTTTCCCACAGACGTTTCAATTGTCTGACTTCAATATAACCATTACAGTAGTTATATTATCGTCAATCGTCAATCGTCATCGACCATGTGGTGTAATGGGATCAGTTGATTTTCTCTTGGTTGTTTACTCTGAGGAAAGGCCGCATTCCTCACTGTTCTACGTCAATTCATTATGAAGACTCTGAGTAGCTACATGAACTGAAATGACACCTGTGCTGCACTGAAGAGTTTACTTAGATGAAATGAGCACAATAAATCAGCCTGATGTGTGTAGTAGGATAGAGGGCTATAGCCAGGGTATCCAGCTATAAAGAGAATTATTATAGCTGGATATGGTGGAGTCCTTGCTTGCACTCTGATCACAAGGTGCATGCTTTTAAACCCTTGCAGGATGAGCATATGGTATCTAATACTCTGTTCTCTCTCTCTGTCAAGCTCTGTGTGTACTCCTATTGCCTGATGTGTTGCCAGCACCTGGTCCAGTTCTCTCACCCTCCAGATCTGCCTGATTCATTCTGATCCTGAGCGTTCTACACTCATGACTCACTTTCTGCTGCTGTGGAATGGGATACCCTAAAGATTCACACTTCCGGAAAAAAAACTAAAACAGCCTCACATCTCTTTAGTGGATCATTTCAGCTGGATACTATAGGATTTGTACCTCTCATATACAGGAAGGTGTCTCATGGAGTTTTTCCTTGTCCGTGTCACTTTTTACTCGCTTATTAGGAATCTTAATCTGCATTTCCGGTATATAAAGCTGCTTTGTTGAATGAATTCGTTAATTTAGCTAGAAGTTAGTGGGCAGAAAAAAAAGCTTTCCAGTCCTTTTCTTCTTGGAAAACAATTTGCACAGTAATGACTGACACCGTGTAGCTTGTCCTTCTCTCCATGAGTACTTGAGGAGCTAAAACTCCACTCCAGTACCTGATTAAAGTACCTGTGACTGTTTGGAAGAAGGACATGAACAAGCCGGAGGAGCTTCCGGAAAATAAAAACGGGTCATCCAGGCTGTTAGAGGCCAAATTAGCATTCTCACACAAATACAAGGATAATCAAACAAATACAGGGAGCACTCTCCCAGGCTGTGTCATTATTGGCTGCTAAATAGCTGTTCATTATCGTGCACTGAGCCCTAGTGTGTGTGTGTGTGTGTGTGTGTGTGTGTGTGTAGGTTTGGCAGCTGCCCTGAGAAACATACGATAAGATCATTTTCCCACTGAAGGCCAGCTCAGCCTTATCGCCACATCATTACTGACACAAGAACATCACGTGAAGTCTTTCCATCACATTCCCACATCCTTCACACATGCCTGCTTGATGATATATTTATTTATTCACTCATTGAATTATTTACAGTGGTTAACAGTGTTGCATCCTGAATCTAATTATAGGTTCGCGCACGCCGCGTTTACCCACAAATGAAGCGAGCTGATGAACTGCACGAGGACAGGCGATGCACACTAGGGACCCAGGGAGGTCGTGTTTCGAGGATTTGGCTGTTACATATTCAGACGGATTCATTTTTTTCCTTCCCTGCTTACGAAGACTTAGAACAGGACTCAGGCGGGGTTCCGAGAGGGTTTGTTTTCCACTCCTGTGCTCGGTAAGGAGTGAAGGATGGAAGCGAAGAAGCAGACGAAGTGAAGAAACGGCCAAAGGGAAACATAGAAGTACGGCTTCAAAGGTTTTGTGTGGTTTCCCAGTCAGCCGATGGATGGCTGGGAAGAACACAAGAGTGACTCGGTGTCTGTGTTGTGTTGTGCAATATGGAAATGAACACTGAGTCGGAGAGAAAGAGAGAGGTCTGAGAAGGAAAGTATCGCTTCTATAATAAAAGTGAATTTCTGCTCTTTTTTTAGCACAGATTATTATTGGTTTGGCACAACAAGTATTCAGTGGAAACTTTATATATATTTTTTTAAATAATAAAAACCTTGCATTTGTTTCCAACACCTGCCAAGCTGTTACTTTCTACAGTATAACTGTACACGATTTAATATCTCATTTCACTCTCAAGGCTACTGATCAGAAGGTCAGGGGTTCAAGCCCCAGCACTGCAAGGCTCTGGGTTACTGATCGGAAGGTCGGGGGTTCAGACCCCGGCACTGCCAGGTTCTTGGTTACTGATCGGAAGGTTGGGGGTTCAGACCCCGGCACTGCCAGGTTCTTGGTTACTGATCGGAAGGTCGGGGGTTCAGACCCCGGCACTGCCAGGTTCTTGGTTACTGATCGGAAGGTCGGGGGTTCAGACCCCGGCACTGCCAGGTTCTTGGTTACTGATCGGAAGGTCGGGGGTTCAGACCCCGGCACTGCCAGGTTCTTGGTTACTGATCGGAAGGTCAGGGGTTCAGACCCCGGCACTGCCAGGTTCTGGGTTACTGATCGGAAGGTCAGGGGTTCAGACCCCGGCACTGCCAGGTTCTTGGTTACTGATCGGAAGGTCGGGGGTTCAGACCCCGGCACTGCCAGGCTGCCACTGTTGAGCAAGGCCCTTAACCCTCTCTGCTCCACAGGCATTGTATCATGGCTGACCCTGTGCTCTGACCCCAACCCCCTAACATGCTGGGATACGCGAAATAAAAGCATTTCACTGTGTGTATATGTGACCAATAAAGACTCATTATATTTGTTTACAGGACTTTTAGAATTACTTGCTCCAGGTCCTTACACCGTGCTTTATTCTATATAGAAAGGATTCCAGGTGGGTGACCAATTAAAGGAAAAAAAATACAAAAATAGTGTCTTACTGTGCACTCATTCCTCCTGGGAAGTTCGTATGTACGATTTGGGAAGTTGTAATTAAGACGTCAGGTGCGTTCGAGTCGCTTTGGTCGGAGCGAGATGGCAGTGTACCTTGTCTGAATTAACTACAAAAAAATACAGCAAGTTTTTTTTTTAACTCTACTCTACTTCTAGAAAATGATTACAAACATAACAAAGATAAAAATGATAACAAAGAATGCGCATCAGGTGTGTTTTGCTTTTTTATGTTTTTAATCAATTTATGAAGCCACTGTAAACTATATCGTTACATGTTATGTCGGAATTGTACAATGCTATCGTATTTTATACAGGCAATTCGTTTTCAACAAATTTACCTTCAACTCCAGAAGTTTCATCCACTGACTCCACCATGTTTTCCTACTGACACGCCCCAACTCAAAGAAAATCCAGAATTTCTCACTTGTAATTACGACTTTGTGGTGGCGTTTATGTGTCAGTTCAACACGTAAATACGATCTTTCCGACATGACTTAAATGCACCATTAATCAGGTCTTGGACTACCGCAACTGTACTGGAACTATGAACACCATTCTTCCCTCAGTTGGTGTTTTGATGATGGTGGTGGAAAGTGCTGTCTCGCCAAAATCTCCACTAACACGTCACTTCAAAATCTCCCATTCAGATTTGTACTTTGGTTAGGTTTACTATGGTTACTGTGAAGGCCATAGTATATGAGTTACATCATTTTCCTCCTCAACAAACCATTCAGTGAGCCCTTGTACCCTGGGAATGGGGGTGGAAGAGACCACCTGGAAGAGACCTCCTGGAAGAGACCATCAAATAAAACAGTTTCATCATAAGGTAAAGGTAATAGAAGTACTTTGATTTGCATTGATTTGCAGTAATGATTCTGTCTAAGGACACAGTTGGACCCAAACCATGGCAGCATAAATAAACGGCCCCCACAGCATAACAGAGCCACTGGTACTTTAGAAGAAAACAGTAGTTCCCTTTCCATCCTCTTATTTTCTGTCTCTCTTCTAGTTAATACTGAAAAACTGAAAAGTGAATACTCCTCTGTCCTGAAGATGTTCCCATGTCAGAAATCTTAAAACTAAAAACTTGACCTCTACCATGTACAAAGAGAGACTGGAGACTCCTTCCAAAAATGCTAAATAAACACTTCCTCAGAGAAAACATAACCGTATCAACAATTACACGTTTTAATCTATTTATATGGAGTGTCTGTGAATAAGCTGTTACTATAGAAATGATCATGTGTTCGAAAGTGTGGATTCATTTAATCCTGTGATTCGAATTTCAGCTGGAATGACTGTATAAGTATAGAAAGTTCATGAATGCTTTTTGACCAATCAGAATAGAGAATTCGACAGTTCTGTGGTATAAAAGTACGGTACATGTAGTAGATACAGAAATCCTTAAAGGCCATATAGAAGTGATGGTTCAGTAGCGTATCATTCACATTTAGAGTTCATCCAGTATGCAGTGATCTTTTACTGCAGCTGCATTCAGTTCCTCTCACTCTCAGCAGGAACTGTGTGTGTGTGTGTGTGTGTGTGTGTGTGTGTGTGTGTGTGTAACAGTTTTACTGAGGCTCTCTGCACTGCGTAAGATAGAACAGTCGACTGCACACTCCAACCTGCTGAGTCTAAACATGCTGGATATTTCTGTCTTTTTTCAGTTTTTTCATTTAAACAGTTTCAACTAAACATCTAAGTCTAGACAACTTGATAGGTAATACAAAAATATCTCCAGAAACTCCTCTGAGAATGCCATCCAGAATTATTGGCACCCTTCATAAAAATGAGCAAACCCCCCATAATTGTGAAGGTCATCAACCATGTATCTGTCTAGCGGTTAAGCCGTTGGACTACCGATCAAAAGGCTGTCATATTAAATTCCAGCCCTGCCAAGCTGCCACTGCTCGAGCAAGGCCCTTAACCCTCAACTTCTCAGTTGTATAAATGAGATAAATGTAAGTTGCTCTGGATACGGGTGTCCACCAAAATGCAGTAAATGAAACTCTATCTCTGTTGGTTTGAAAATTCTTTGTTGTTCCCCATGATACTGGATGACAAAGTGATTGTAGTGATGTAAGTAACCTCGTATTTATACCTCAGGACATGCTTAAACGGTGACAAACAGGGTTACTGAACTGAAAGCAAGAATGACAATTAGTTAAGATTTATTACTAAATTGATTTAGGGATGCCAAGACTTTTGGCACATAATGTATATTCTTAAGAGAAAGCAGTTCTAAGGTGCAAAGTTGAATTATAGTGTGCAATACGTTTGCATCGTATGCAAAACGTACTCCAACTCACCTATAACAGCCTGTAGCCTGAAACATTTTAAAGACCAGATGTCTAAAAATGTAACAGATTAAAAATGAAAGCGAACAGAGGACGGCTGTTTGTTTCTGTTGGCTGATTATGAGCCAGACAAACCGATTGCACACACGCTATTGATTCCCGTACAGGAAGGAAGTTTTTTTTTATTGTTATTCCCAAGGTGAAAAAAAAAAATATGGAGAAAATGATGGAATCCAGATTGATCCAGACAGCTGAAGAATTTATTCCAGTGAGGAAACCAGTGAAAGGAAAGTGATATGAATTTATTTCTGTACTGCTCTCTCTCTCTCTCTCTCTCTCTCTCTCTCTCTCTCTCTCTGTGTGTGTGTGTGTGTGTGTGCAAATGTCTGTAAATGTATCAGAAAACAGATATTGTGAAAGAGGCCGTGTTGGGAGCAGACATAATAAAATCAGTGATGTCCAGCTTGGATGGTTATTGATCTCAAGTCAATTTGATTATCTCACACAAATGTTTTTTTTTTGTTTTTTTTTCTTCCAGTTTCTTCCTCAAGCCAAACTAAAGCAAGATAAATGTAGAAAAAGATAACAGATACAAAAAGAATTATATAGAGATGCTGTCTGTCTTACGAAGCAGGCTTTAGGCTGTTAAAATGAAACCCTGGTGCGTTTATGCTCTCGGTGTGGTTCATTTGTCCAGCAGAGAACATATCAATCGTTCAGTTTTATCTTCAGTATCTGCTTTATCTTGCTTAGGGTCGTGGTCGATCCGGACCATATCCCAGGAACACTGGGTGTGAGGCAGGAACACATCCTGGTATTCACTACGACACACTCATTCACAGTTGGGGGCAATTTAGATTAGATAATCCATCCACTGGCATGTTTATGTGAGGTGGGAGGAAACCGGAGAACCCAGAGTGATCCCAGAAGTACGAGAAAAACGTGAAGCTCCACATACTATGTATGTAACTAGGACTCTGGAGAATGTGGTCAATGTCAGTATTCAAGAGAACTCAAAGGGTACTTTAACTTATATTAATCAGTTTGCAGGTTCAAAATCTGAGTGAAGTTGATACTTGTTTCATTTACGATTTGGTTTTGTTTCACACTGCACATTTTTTATTTATTTATTTTTTTTTAAAAAAGCAAAACCCCCAAAAAAGAACAAAACAAAAAGTTGCCAGATGGGCACGTAGGACTGAAAATGTCCTCGTAAAACTCTCGTAAAAGAAAACACAAACCTTTGGCAAGTGTGTATGTGTGTAGAAATCATCGAAGCAGGGAGAACATGAAGCTGGAGCTAAATAAAGTATTAGATAATTATATAAATGACTAGTTTAAAACATTTTGTCGATCAAATCCAGCATTTTATCTTTGTTTTCAGTTCAAATACCCAGAACACATAGCATTTCTGCAGCACTACAGCTCTGTCCTTTGGCTCAATTTAGCAGCTCATATCCTGTAGAAAAATGCTTCCTGCTAACTATAATACATAACATGTTTGATTCACTTCCTGTATTTGTGTCAATTCAGAGACGGACCTCTAGAATTCGCTTGGAGCAGGACCAAGAACACTTTGCTCAAGCAACTCAGATCAATTGTTTTGGTCCTCACTTGAGAGTGATTGATATTTTCTCACCTGTACAAATAAATCACACCGAGGAGAAAAACACACCAGGGTTCGATTCAAACTGACTAAATTCTGCGACGTGGCACCCAAAGGGCAGATTGATTATTTAGCACTACTCGAGTCTTCTCCATGCTCAGTCTATTTCTATATGACTATGGTTTGTTTTTATCTTTTATTTCCACAGCAGCATTTCTAGCCAACTAAGACAATACAGTAACGCTTATGATGTTTTCAGTCCCATGCCACATCGGACAGTGAAAGTTATTGCTTTTTTTTATTATTACAGTTGAGGGAAATAAGTATTGAATGCGTTAACATTTAGTTCCGTAAATATATTTCCAATGAGGCTATTCACATGAAATTTTCACCAGACATCAGTATTAACTCAAGAAATCCGTACCTATAAAGAAATCCAAACATTAAAGTCCATAAATGAAGTTATGTGTAATGAAGAGGAATGACACAGGAAAAAAGTACTGAACACACTAACTAAAATGTATTTAATACTTAGTAGAGAAGCCTTTGTTTGTAATGACGGCTTCAAGACGCTTCCTGTATGAAGAAATTAATGGGCCGCAGTATTCAGATGTGATTTTGGCCCGTTCTTCTAAACATATTGTCTTTAAATCTTGTTCAATTGGATTCGAGTCAGGTGATTGACTGGGCCATACTAACACCTTAATTTATTTTCTCTGAAACCAGTTGTTTCGTTTGCTGTATGATTTGGATCGCTGTCCTGCTGGAAGGTCCACCGATGTCTCATCTTCATCATCCTGGTGGATGGCAGCAGATTCTTCTCAAGAATCTCCAGGTAAAGGGCTCCATTCATCGTTCTTTCAATTATATGAAGTCTGCCAGTACCATGCGATGAAAAACAGCCCCACGCCATGATGCTTCCACCTCCAAACTTCACTGTTGGTATAGTGTTTTTAGGGTGATGTGCAGTGCCATTTCTTCTCCAAACATGGTGTGTAGTATGACAGCCAAAAAGTTCAATTTTGCTCTCATCTGACCAGATTACACTCTCCCAGTATCTCATAGGCTCGTTCAAATGAGTTGTAGCAAACTTTAAACGAGCTTCGACATGCCTTTTCTTTAGTAATGGAGTTTTGTGGGGTGAGCGTGAGCAGTGGAGTGCATTCTCTGTTGTTTTTCCTGTGACGATGTCACTTGCTGCCTCCAAGTGTTTCTGGAGCTCTTTCCGAGTGGTTCTTGGATCTTGGGCTACTCTTCTGACTATTCTTCTGACTTCCTGGTCAAAACCTGTGCGTGGCCGGTTGATGACGGTGTGATGTCGCTTCCACTTGCAGATAATGGCCCCAATGGTCCTTACTGGAGGATTCAGAAGTTTTGAAATAGGTCTATATGTTTTGCAACAATAAGGTTGCGAAGGTCTTGGGAGAGCTCTTTGCTTTTAGCCATCATGAGATGTTTCTTGTGTGACACCTTGGTAACAAAAAGCATTTTTATAGACCATCAATTTACTAACCCAGCTGATATTAATTTGCACAGATAGGGAGTATAATTACTTATGGATTTCAGCTGGTTCCTTGCCTTGAAGAACTGCTTTTTCTTAGCGTGTTCAATACTTTTTTTCCTGTGTCATTCCACTTTATTACACATAACTTTATTTATATACTGTTGAATTCTTTATATTTCTGGATTTCTTGAGTTCATACTGATGTCTGGTGAAAATTTCATGTGAATAGCCTCATTGGAAATATATTTACTGAAACAAAAATGTATGCGTTCTGTACTTATTTCCCCCCACTGTATATGCAGTTTGACATCAAAGCAAACCAAAGAGCAAATGAACCAAACGTATTAATTTTACTCTTGAAAAGGGATTTAAAGTCTACAGATTATTTCTTCTTTCTCAGAATAGAACACGTTGAATGTATTCATAAGCTAACACAAACCAGATCCTGACGTCCCTTGATGTGCTCATAACAGTCTTTGCAAAAACACAGCATGCCAGAGTACAGAAACATTTTCACATTCAGTAGATATCCATAAGGCATTGTACACACACATACACACACTGATATTGTACACACTCCAGCGCACTGATGAAAACACACTTTTTTGTGCTTTTTTTTTTTCTGTTCACAAGCACAAACTTGCTCAAAGGACACGGTTGGCTATGAATCAATCATTTCTCCTCTCCTCTCAACTTTGCTCCTCTCCGCCACAGTAAACAGATTGATTGGCCCAGGTCTTGCTGACTCACACATTTGTTGCATTAGATGGGGAGGGGGCACATTTTCCAAACCAGTATTTGTGGCCCCATCCTTCATCCAGAACAAGGTTATCACATACAGTTCCCCAGTGGATATGTTCAGGGATTGGGACAAAAAAACAAAACAAAAAAAAAAAACAGAGAGCGAGAGACCAAGGAAATGTGTGTGTTAGAGCTCTGAGGTGCCAAACTGATGACCAACCAAGGAACAATGCAGAAGATATCTTGGAAAAAGCTTATGTCCCAAATATTATGTCAAGTCTACTACTGTACTAAATAATATGTAAAAATTTTCTACCACTATAGTAAATAATATTAAATTCCCTACTAGTCTACTAATTAATATGTGCAATTTCCTTTTACTGGACTAAACGTTGTGAAATTTCCTACTCGTATACTAACTTAATGTAAAATTACTTAATGTAAAACTACTTTCATAAACAATGTCAGTATGATAAATAACGTGAAATTTCCTACCAGTGTACTAAATAATATGTTCAATTTCCTACAGTTTTACTAAATAATGTCAAAGGTCTTACTACTTAAGCAAATATGTTACGTTTCCTACTAATGTATTTAACACTATCAATTTTCTTTCTACTTCTATAACTACTACTACATAATATGATACATTTCATGCTATAGCAAAGAATGTAAACTTTCTTCTTATTACTGTACTAAATATGTTACATTTCCGACTAATGTACTAAATAATATGTGAAATTGCTTACTACTGTACTAAAGAGTATGTAAAACTTTATGCTATTGTACTAAATATGTTACATTTCCTAATATTGTACTACATAATTTTTAATTTCCTATTAACATACTAAATATTTTAAATGTTCTAATATTTTACTCCGTAATGTCATTTTCTACTACTGTACTATGTAAATTACCGATTACTATATTAAATAATGTCAAGTTCCCTTTTATTGTACTAAATATGTCACGTCCTACTACTGTACTAAATAATATGTGAAATTTCCCACTTTCATCTTACAATTTTCGAATAGGAAACACATTTCTGATTGCTGTACTAAATAATATATCAAATGTCCTCCTATTGTTTCAAATAATTCCAAATTTCCTACTATAATACTAAATACTATGTTGACTTTCCTACTGCTATACTAAATATGTAACACTTACTACTATTATGCTAAATAATATGTGAAATTTCCTACTATTGTTCAGAACTGTCAGAGCTGCTGTTATAGAAAATTACTCAACACCTTCTGACCAGATTTGAGAACTTAACAGTGCTCTTTTGACACGATCATATCAATCTGCAAACATAATTAGCAACCCTATAATACGTTTACTAGGAAACCTTCAATATCCCCCACTAAGACTTTCACTGAGATGATAACACACTTTATTTCCATCTGACTGCCATGGCAGATCAGAACCATACAATATATGGCTTGCAGTATACAATATTTGGCTTTAACATCGTTACTGGATAAGCACAAACCGAATTCGATGTCCAAAATCCAGGCTTTGTCATTCAAATTTAGATGATTTGCTTTATCTCCGAGAGGTTTTACTTGGTTATATTTTTTTTCTAAATTCGGCATGCGGTACAATGTGTTTGACTGGTATGAGTATGGTAATTGGCAACCCTGGTACAGTAAGAGCAGTCCAGTGCTGAGACCCTGTAAAAGGATAAATCACCAGTAAACCTCAATCATGTTTGCCCTTCTTTCTAAACCACACAGTGGCACAAAAGAATCTCTGTAATGAGTTTTCCTTATGACCAATCAGCTAGCAGCATGGCAGACAATAGCAGGCTCAAAAACAAAGTAAACACTTGAGCAGGAAAAAAAAAAAAAAAAAGACAAGCACCACATAGGCTTTGCATTCTAGGATACACTTGTCACACGCTCCATGCGTGCTTATGCATTCAAACGATAATGCGCCGTGTGTTAAATCGAAATGCTGGCCTGCTGGACAGGACGGGTTAAACGCTTTTCTGTCCAGCTCTTTAATGCTGTGAGTGGAATCAATAGAAGACGTGGAAATGAATAAAATACACATCTGGGAAAAAGAGTGCACAGTTAGCATGATTCATCTACTGCCCTCAACAGCTGCTTGACGTGCAATGTGATGAAGATATTATCTCACAGGCTGTGCTTGAGATAAGATTTGATCATGTATCGAAACAGTGAAAGGCAATTCCCATGTCAACCATTTTGGTCTTCTCGAGACCTAATTTGCGCCGTTGTGACCTCGTGCCAGTTTTGACAATTTAAACTGTTGAACATCATTAGAATTTCTTCTGAATAACGAAACATTTCATTGTAACATAAAAATTAGCATCAAATGTGTGTGTTAAAAGCTAGCAGAGGGCAAAACTCCGTACTGTCTGGATATCCAGAGCACCGGTAAAATCTAGCCGAAAATTCTAGATTGACCTCTCTCTCCATCTTTCGTGCTGTTGTTTTCCTGCTATCGACTTGCTTTATCGGTCTTCTCTAGTGTTGTTAGATCTTCCGAAAAGAGGCGTAAAATGAGCACTCATTAGCAAGATGAAACTCCACAGGACAGAAGCGGCGCACATAGACGTGAGCTGAACGCTCGATACGCTCGCTCGAACAAAGAGAATGAGGTCATTGTGGATCGTGCGACATAATTCAGAAAAGCTTTGCTACTTTAATGCTACGACTTTATAAGTAGCTGTTAAAAGGATCTACCCCTATCCAACTGAGATCACACACACACGCACACACATACATACATACATTTTCAAGTTGCCTGAGTCTTGTTCTCGCTTGACCGTGATGGACATGCTCACAGGTGTGGCTAGCAGAGGCACTTTTATTTATCCTGTCACCGTGCCCTTCAGGTGACCTGGAAGAGGAAACATTCCAGTCCGAGGCCTATTCCTGTCATAAGCAACAGAGCTGAATTCTGCGTATTGATCCAGATCACTTGAACTGAGACATGATATATATCGTCCTCTGGGGCATTGAGGGATGGTGAGAGCAGCTGGGAGGAGCAAAAGACAGAGACTAATTACACTGAGCTTTTCTGTGTAATGTATGGATTCGATTCGTTTTCCTACTTCCACAAACAAGCAGACAAACACAGGCATACTAAAAAGGAAGATGATCCTTGTTTAATTAATTAACATAAGACATACTGTATCGTATTTAATACTCTGTTAATGTTGTGGAACAGCAGTGAAATTATATAGCTTAACAATTTTAACATTGCCTTTAAGCACCGCGAATGGAAAAACATTAAGCATAGTGTTTATGATGACAATACATTTCAAAAGTATCCTAAAACAAAGTAGAATCGCGCGTGATTATATCCCTGTATATAGATTTCATCGTGGTTTATTCTTTTTTTTTGGTCTGATCTGATACAGCAATAATAAACGTGAATCGAACAATATGATACACCAACCCACATATACACAATGCACAGTATATGAGATATCTCAGTATGTGAGATGTGCTGTGCTGCCTTTCAAACTTACCTGTGTGCAGTTAACGAGGCCCTGCTCACTCAGAATGGCACGTTGTCCATTCATTAGCTTGCAGACAAGAGCAGGAAGATAAGCCGCAGCATTTTGAGACAGGCAGCTCTGCTCTCTAATCCCTTCTGAGCAACTCTAAGCCTGTCGTTATCGGGAAGCTCGCTCCTTTTAATTGCGCCTGCCTTAAACGCATTAGCCTGCCACCCTCGTGTGCTCCTTGTCCTCAGGATGACACCGCTGTGAGTCAGCCACTGGCATACGAAGTGCCATAATTGATGTCGATCTAATTTAATTGGGCCCGAGGACTTGTTTTATAGTCCTGTCCCCGAACTTTGCGTGCAGTGTAAACAATCAACGGCAAAAAGGGAATTATATCAGCCTAGAGGGGATCGGAGTCACATAGGCTTGCCTCTCTGATTCTCGCTCACTCTGTACTACTCTAACATTTGGTTTCTTTGTCAGACAAAACAGCATTCAAGGAGCTGAGAAAGATGTGAAAGCACTTCCCTGTACAGGGAAGCTGTTTTTCTGGGGTGCGAATCAGAGCAGTAGGTAAAGCCGCTCTCTGAAGCATGGCAAGGTCTCGCTGTGGCATGAATAAATAAGTCAGGATGTAGTAAATGCGCTGAGCTGAATTTTTTCAGCAGCATCCAAATCCACTTTGGGTCAGACACTTCAAGATGGGAAAATACAGAAGTCCATGGACGGCAACTGAAATGTTAAACTATTTCAAATTGAACCAGACATTTCCCACACTCGCCAAGGCGTGAAGCTCAGGAAATGAGATTCTGCCTTCAACAAAACATCCACAGCATCTCCATTGCTTCAGGACCAACAGGATATGATGATGAGTTCTTTATCCTGGTCAGGGATAATCATGGTAGACCTGGAGTCTAACCCAGGAACACTGGGTTTCATGAATACACCCTGGATGGGACGCCAGTCCATTGGACCCCACATTCACACAGTCATTCATAGGTTAGGGCATTTCAGCATAGCCAGTACACCTACTGACATATTTTTGGAAGGTGGAAGGAAACCAGAGAACTCAGAGGAAACCTACAGTAACAGGGGGAGAAAATACAAAAGTCTGAGCCCAGTAACCCTATCTCAAGATAAAAAAAAATGGAGCTGTGAGGCAACGCTACCTGTTCCACCACCATGCCGCCATTATACTCTTTTTCTTTTAAAATGGTTGTTATTATTTCAGATTTCCAAAGCCTTACATGTTCCACAATGTAACACTCTTGAACATCCATGTTAAATGTATCCTAACAAAATGCTTGAGTCCCACCAGAGTGCAAAATTTTACATACCCTTGAAAGAAATGAAATAATTCATAGCGACAAGACATTCCCTGGACAGTGACCAAAATTGTATGAATTCATGCCACACAATTAAAGCAAAAAAAAGTTATACATTATCAACTGGGCCTGTGTGAAAATGTATTTGCCCCCATAGTTATTAATTCCCCAAATCTATGAAACTGCATTCATAATGGAGTTCAGCTGGAGTAGACTCAACCAGGCCTGATTACTGTTGAACTTTTTCACCAGCATGACGTTGGTTAAAAGGTCTTACCCTGTAACACACTGTGAAAAAGATGAAAGAAATTCCAAAAATGATGAGGAAGAAGGTGATTGAAATACATCAGTCTGGGAAGGGTTACAAAGCTATTTCAAAGGCTCTGGGACTCCAGAGAACCACAGTGAGAGCCGTTATCTCCAAATAGGAAAACTCAGCACAGTAGTGAACCTTCCCAACCTTCCAAAATTCCTCCAAGAGCTCAGCAACGACTCATCCAGGAAGTCACAATAGAGCCAAGGACAACATCAAAAGAACCTACAGGCCTCTCGTGCATCATTAAAGGTCAGTGTTCATGACTCCACTATCAGAAAGACACTGGGCAAAAATGGCATCCATGGAAGAGTGGTGAGGTGAAAGCCACTGCTAACCTAGAAGAACATTAAAGCTCATCTGAATTTTTCCAAAACACACCTTGATGATCTTCAAACCTTTTGGAATGTTCTGTGGATTTATGAGTCAGAAATGGAACTGTTTGGAAGACAGGGATCCCGTTACATTTGGCGTAAACCAAACACAGAATTCCACAAAAAGAACATCATACCTACGGTCAAGCATGGTGGTGGTAGGATGATGGTGTGGGGATGCATGAATTCTGAATTCAAAACATGAATTCTGCTCTCTATCATCAATCCGTAAGTATATACTTTTAGTAAATACTTTTTCACAGCACTGTAAGTATTTGCAGAGCTCTTTAAAAAGAAAATGTATCATATAAGCCAGGTGAAACTTACTGGAAAATGTCTTACTTCATAAACAAGTCTAATAGAGTAAAATAAGGCGGCCATTTCAGTAGAATGAATCAAGCTGCAAATGACATTATACCACTCACTGCATACGCACTATAACACACACACTGTACATCAGTGCTCTAATGAAAAGGAAGTCTTGCCTGATGTTCTTCATTAGATTAGCCAGAGAAGTGTAGCAAAATGAGGATCAGTGAAAATGCTTCTGCCTGAAGGTAGCGGGGATCGTGTGAGCGCAAAAGTCAGCGTGGTCACTAACCTGCTCCCCAAGTTTACTGTTTGTTCTCCCCCTGGGATACAATTCCTTGTTTTACCCAATTCGTTATTGCTATTTTATCATAATTACGTCATTTTTGTAAGTTTTCCTTTCATTCTTAGAATTTCTATTACATTCTCTTTAGTTTCTCCATTCTCTGCTTCTTCCTTTATGTATATTGGTTTTTAACTTCTTTTTAAGCTTTTTAAGCTCTTTGAGCTACAAGTATGTTTGAATGTATGAAAGTTGCTATAGTTTAAAAAGTACTGTTAATAATATTAGTAATAGTAGTATTGGGGCGGCTGTGGATCAGGTGGTAGAGCGGGTTGTCCACTAATCGTAGGGCTGGTGGTTCGATTCCCGGCCCGCATGACTCCACATGCCGAAGTGTCCTTGGGCAAGACACTGAACCCCAAGTTGCTCCTGATGGGAAGTTAGCGCCTTGCATGGCAGCTCTGCTACCATTGGTGTGTGTGTGTGTGTGTGTGTGTGTGTGTGTGTGTGAATGGGTGAATGAGACACAGTGTAAAGCGCTTTGGATAAAAGTGCTATATAAGTGCGCCATTTACCATTTAGTAGTAGCATTAGTGTATATTCTAGGACCACTCAGGAAACCTCCATCTCCCTGCTCGGACTTGTCCCCACCCCAATCTGAGGCTTGGCTCATGTTATACTTGTAACGCAAAGCACAAATATTTAACACATAAATGTTAAATGCCAGACGGAAAAGCAAGTGCCTCGACAATGCGCTAGGGAGCTTTGGAGTCCAGTTAAATATTTGAAATAATTCCCCGTTTAATTATTCTGTAAGCGTCATTTTGCAGATGTAGCACATTTCTTGTTTGCAACCCCGGGAGCAAAAGCCAGCAAATCATGCCAAGTGTGGACTCTAGCAATCTCTCCTCTCTTTTAAAACGACAGTCAGAGTGAAATGATGTGTACTGATGCATTTTCATGTGCTGTGCTTCTGAAATACAGCATTACATTAACCCTGGCATGCTAATCATTTCTTATTAGAATGGAGCCTAAGAAATTCTGGTTTTAAATCAGTACGTACCATTAAGTTGTGAATATGGAAAAAAAAACATTTTTTTTTTTAAAAATAATACACCACATTAGTCTCATCAGGAGGCTTTGAAGTGCGGTTTCTAGGTTGCTTTACTGAGACTATGGAACCAAGATCTAGGTGAGGCTACTGAGGAACACAAAGGGATGTGTTTATCGCTAATCCAAATATATGCAGCTGTACAACACAGAGTTTGTCTCCTAGGACTTGAGGCTAGAGCATTTGTGTTTCATTCATGCATGACAACAACAAAAAGAACTCGGGCTTGTTTTTCGCAATGCTTCCACGCACCAGCCCTATCAGGAGCTCGCACATTTCTGCTCTGACTTTCCAGCATCTCATCAGCCTCTGCAAATTTCCTGGTTAGAAAAAAAAAACCCAAAAAAACATGAGCGCACCATATATGCATGTAGAATGCAGCGACATGGATGATACATTAAACCGTAAATCTGCATCACGGTGGCGGAAAGTCTCAATCTTAACGACTCATAAAATTTAAAAAACAAAAAACAAAACGCAAGCCACCATCTGTTGTGGAACTGTTTCCAGAGAGCAGAGAAGGGGGAAAAATTAGAGGAGGGAGAAAAGGAGGGTGAAAGAGAGAAGCAGTTTACACTAGAGCAGTGCACAGTACTCATCCCTGATGGCTAAAGTACCTGACTGAGAGCCGTAATCTTCAATGCAAACATAAACTTCTTTCAGCGAGCGCGTGTGGCGGCTAGCAGGTTTAAAGGTTGAGGCACTCTGTTAAGCTGACGCACTGCAGCTCGGTGTAATCAGCCGTGTTGGCGGAGTTAATTGAAGGCAGGCTGGCAATCGATCAGCGATGCTCTAATACTGTTGTACACTTTTACTTTGAATCTGACATGAAAAAAATGCGCATCATTCATCGGGCAAGCCGTCTTCAAACACTTAGCGTGCATCCTAAGCATTTTACAATCAGTATCCCCAATTTATCAAACATTCAGGACCAAAACAGACATTAAAAAATGTTTAAACCGTTCTCATGGACAACAATAATCCGATATGAACCCGATTAAGACGATACTCTGATTAAGAAACTAGCATGTAAACAGAGATTATTGATGAATTTAATCTGTCTAAAGTCATACTGGAAGTAAACACAAATGGAATTAAGACGTGTGGAGTATTCCTGTTTTAGTCGCATTATCGATGTGTATTACAGACATATACACACCTTAATCACACTATTAACGTCGTGTGGGAGTTTTCACCGCATTTCGCGACAGGACACGTACACACACGGCAGCGCTCAACCGTTTGACGGCAAACAAGAGAGCACGGCTGCGTCCCAAACCGCGTACTTACCTAATATATAGTAGGAAGTGAAATACATGTATCTCAGCTACTATATAGACGGTAAGTACGCGGTTTGGGACGCAGCCCACGGCTTCAAGCAGTCGTCTATTTGCACGTATAGCATGACGAATAATTAACTGCACTTGAAGCGTTCGTAAAATTAAAAATGAAACACCCAGAACTGTATACGGTCCCATAACGAAGACGAACTGTATGTCAATACGTGAAATTCTGGAAGGAACGTCGGACGGCGTGACGTGGGGACGTAATGACGTGTGACGTTAATTTCTCTGTGTCCTATAACATGTAACACAGGAATATGAAAGGAATATTCTAAAAGCAACTCATGTAAACACCTTAATCAGAATTTTATACTGTCTTATTCAGAATAAGGTCAATAATTAGATTACTGCTGTCCATGTGAACGTAGTCATTGTTGGGAAGGTGTTGAGTCGATGTTTTAACAGCAGCTCTGACATTAGATCCGGCTATAATTCAAATCACAGTTTATATTAATGTGCTCTTTCTAATACGATGTCGGTGCTTTGAAACAGTCAGAGGTAAAGCTGTAACTTTGCCAAGTTGTTTTTTTCCCCCCGTATTTTTTGATTTGGTTTTGTCTTTCTACCTTCAGTAGAGAGATATAAAAGACAAGCTGGTTAGGGAATGATTGTTTATAGCTGCTTTAACCTAAGTAAACAGGGAACTCACTTGTTTCACAGGCGTTCCATATAGTTAAAAGGAACTATAAATGAATTCGTCATGCAGTAATAGATTAAAAATTGGTATCGAAGCCAAATTGCTTGAGAAGGAATGAAACACTTTCGGACAAGCTGTAATTGTAAAATAAGAGAAACTCTGCTTCTTGTCAGGCCACAGCACACAACCCTGTTGTTGATTATAACCCTATAATAGCACACCGCAAGTGTTTTACTCACTGTCCAGGATATACTAGCATGCTAACTGATGGTCTTTGTACGGTAACCAAACCTCAGTTTTTAGGAACAAAGAGAGCACAGCGAGTGGAAAAGAGGATGATTAAAAGACAGGCAGCGGTGTATTTCTCCCTGTGAGCTGTGGATCTTTGTAGCTGGAAGCAATGCAAATAGCAAGAAACAATGGAAGATGCTGGATAAAAGACACCCAATGGAGTGGCCTGCTAGCGGAGTTAATAGCCTGTTTCAAATGGAAAGGTGCCGCAGGTGTCTAAGTGGACCGATACGGAACATTTCCCTCCTGTTCGGGGAAGGATGAAAAAAAGAAATGAAGCAGCCGTAGCAGAGTTCAACTCATTTCAATTGGATTTGTGTAACACTTTTAACAACAGACAAAACAGCTTTACGGAAATCTATACTATATGTAGATTTAGATCAACAAGCCAGAGACAACATGAGGAAGGAACCCTGAGAGGAACCGAATTCTAAAGAGGACCCATTCTTTTCTAGGTGAGATATATACTGAGCATATTGTGAAGAAGAGTCCAGGTGAGATTATCCCCTGAAGCAAGGATGAGTCTTGGACATAAAGTCCAATCTTTAGGGTATCTAAGTCACAAGCATCAGAAATGATATTCAGCCTGCCTACTGGTAAGCAATTCAGCATAGTCAAGATAATTAGTCAATCCTGGACAAAACAAACACTCAGTGTTGGTCTGATTAATCCCAGACATCCGGATGTAAAAAGAAATGAAGCATGTACGGTGTCTGAATTCTGAAGCTCAATGAGTGCTGTTGTTTTACCTAGCTTTGAGTCACTCGTCTAGAAAATCGATGAACAACCAAAACTGGAACATCTGTTTTAGATTATGGGAGTTCCTTGCACAAGAGAAACATGAGAAAGCGTAGTGGCGAGTGAGCCACAGAAATGAATTCAGAGAGTGATGATGTCTCCACTCTGAAACAGCTTTATGCCGTACTTCGGTGAAACCCTGCTGAATAAAGAGGTTACTGAGTGAGTGATGTGCTCCGAGTCACCCTCGGTAAGGACGCCTGCTGCATGGAGGTGCGATTACAGTGATAATCCATCATCTAGTGACAGATTGCACTGAGAGGAGACGCATGGTAAAGCAAAAACTTCTCATCAGACATTGCAGCATTCTATAAACCCTCACGCACTCTCTCTAAGCCAGCCTTGAGAATGAAATCTCGGGTTATACCTGAAGACTCTGGATTCTCTAGTGTATTCAAGTAAAATCTGCTTTAAAGCTACAAATGTAACCCTGTACCAAGTCTTTGGTCAAGTGACCTGCCTTCAGCGAAATAATTTGCATAAACCATAATGCGCTGTGATGAACCACAATAAAGGATCTGATACAAATGCCACAATGGTTAAAAAAATCAGAGTAGCTGAACTATAGCCATTTTTTCATATGTTCATCTGCTCTGGTAAAGTATTTCTCAAGTTTTCAGTGTCCACATATAGTCCACCAGTTGATCACCCCTGCTGTAATCTACCCATGAACTACGTTTGTTCTTTGCATTTGATTGTTAAACCACCAGCAGTGTCTTATTCCCTAATCATTCCTCTCCAGTCTATTTATTCTCTTTTATTTCCATTCTGTCCAAGTACATCACTGCACCTTCACACAGAACCCTTTCTGATTCCCAAACAGGGAGTGTAGATCAAAGCTTATTGGGCTGTAAATAGACAAGAGTGCCAGCCTCCTCCCCATCTCCCTGTCTGCCAGTTCCTAACCAGACGCTGGCTTGCTAACAAGTTAGCACGCTCCCTGGAGCACACAGCACTGGGGGTATATCTCTCCTTCCAAGATAATGTGATGAATACCTTGATGCATCAGCAACAAAGAAATCTATGAAAAATACTTATACTGAAGGTGCCAATAATTCAATAAGATGCAATTAGCATGAGAGAGACTATAATATGACGGGTCCCTTTATGTTTTAATAACTATGATAAGGCTATCCATTATGATTCATGTAATTAGGTCATTTCAGAATATAATTTTAAATAACATACACACCTCGTTCACTGTGACCGACACTGAGGCCACACCTCGTTCACTGTGACCGACACAGAGTCCACACCTCGTTCACTGTGACCGACACTGAGGCCACACCTCGTTCACTGTGACCGACACTGAGGCCACACCTCGTTCACTGTGACCGACACTGAGGCCACACCTCGTTCACTGTGACCGACACTGAGGCCACACCTCGTTCACTGTGACCGACACTGAGGCCACACCTCGTTCACTGTGACCGACACTGAGGCCACACCTCGTTCACTGTGACCGACACTGAGGCCACACCTCGTTCACTGTGACCGACACTGAGGCCACACCTCGTTCACTGTGACCGACACTGAGGCCACACCTCGTTCACTGTGACCGACACTGAGGCCACACCTCGTTCACTGTGACCGACATTGAGGCCACACCTCGTTCACTGTGACCGACACTGAGGCCACACCTCGTTCACTGTGACCGACACTGAGGCCACACCTCGTTCACTGTGACCGACACTGAGGCCACACCTCGTTCACTGTGACCGACACTGAGGCCACACCTCATTCACTGTGACTGACACTGAAGCCACACCTCGTTCACTGTGACCGACACAAAGGCTACACCTCGTTCACTGTGATTGACACAAAAGCCACACCTCCTTAATTGGGACTGAGAGACACAGGCCATGCCTCCTTCACTGGCACAAAAGCCACACCTCCTTCACTCAGACTGTGGCACACCTCCTTTCCTATGACTGACAAATAAAGTTCACACTACACAACTTTCAAAGTCAGCAGCATGTTCACATGAAAACCACGCACGAAACAGGAGTTGTTTATTGGAAGATCACGTAGGACAGAAACAAGCGGTGCGAGCTGTTTGTGTGATGATTTGTGCTGAAGAAACCCCAAAAACCAAAAGACGAAGAAAGTGGGTGAAAGAATGGATTAGCACATGCGGGCAGCAGGGACTGTGTGTGCTACAGAGAATGTTGGAGGTGAGTAAAAAGGTTTTGTGGGTTTTCCTTCCTCACGGTGACCTCACCCCATGCCTTGTTCTCTCATTAGCTGTAGCTCGTCACCACAATCATTGCTAGTAATGGCACTTTTCACACCACAGGATGTGGAGTCGCCACTCAGCTCCAGATATTTACCATGCCAAATATCTGTGTGGCGTCGATGTGTCGGCGAGCCTTGGCGACCTCCTTAACTGGGACTGAGACTCAAAGGCCACACCCCCTTCACTAGGCCAGACCTAGACACTAGATTAGAGACCCTGACACTCAAGGATACACGCATAATAAAAAAAACACATTCTCAAAGATTTAGCTAGTTACAGTTACATTTATATAGTACTTTTCTAGACACTCAAAGTGCTTTATATAGTATGGGGTGAGGTGGGGGAGCTCCTCAAGAACCACTAGTGTGTAGTTGGATGGATGATGCGACGGCAGCCATAGTGCGCCAGAACTCCCACCACACACCAGCTATTAGAGGAAAGGAGAGAGTGATGTAGCCAGTTCAGGGGATTATCAGGCGGCCATGATAGAGAATGGGGGAATTTCGCCAGGACACCGGAGTTATACCCCTACTCTTTTACCATAAGTGTCCTGGGATTTTTAATGACCACAGAGAGTCAGGACCTCACTTTAACATCTCATCTGATAGACAGTGCTGTTTTTACAGTATAGTGTCCCTGTCACTAGACTGGGGCATTAGGCCCCACAAAGACCACAGGGTGAGCGCCCCCTGCTGGCCTCTCTAATACCACTTCCAGCAGCAACCTTAGTTTTCCCCAGGAGGTCTCCCATCCAGGTACTGGCCTGCTTTGCTTCAGTGGGAAAGATACAGGAGATCCTCTTTCATACAAAAAGCTTACCCAGTCAACCTGAGTGACAAGTTTTTGCATGCCCTTGTAAACATCCTACACACGGGCCTCTTACCAGCATTCATTTATTATTAGCAACATTAGCATTTTGGTGTGAAATATTACCATAGGGCACTAGGATGGAGGTTTTCTCTATTAGTATTCAGTTGTTTCACTTATTTCACTTATTTGTGACGATCACAATCTGGAATATCTCATGATAAATCCAGACTGTGATTAGCCTCCCATTGATGGCCACATGCCACATTTGGTCATTGTTTGCCTTTGTATAAATCTCAGCACTTCTGTGAAGACCCTCATCAAAGTGTTTATACTCTCTGAAAGCTTCGGGCAGCATGTTAGAGATTTCCAGGAACCAGACTCTGTGAAGAGAAGAAGAAAAAAAAAAAAGTCCCAGCAATTGTTTTTGCCCCATTGACTTTCATGGTTATTTACCATGGCAAATAATGCAGAATTCCACTTTGCTTTTGCATGCAGATGGGCATAACGGAGGTGATTACCTAACCCTGCAGGGCCTGGCAATCACCGACACTGCTTTATAAAACAGGAAATGTATGTTGCATCAGAGGTGGAGCGTTCCATGCATGAACAAAACCATGCTAGGTTAAGAGCTAGGTTGAGTGACACATCTGCTCTGAGTTAGTGCAAACATGAACCATTCGCATGCATCTGCCAGAGGTTAACCATGAAGGAAAATGGGCAGTTCCTGTTCGTCAGCTACAGAGTAATCTGGGAGTAATTTAGCCAGCTGGGTCTAAAAACGCCTCAGATTTATAGCTTTGAAAGCGACTCAAAAGCTGCCTCTAGTTTACTTTGGATCCCTTTGGCATTTCTCAGTCATTCACAGCACACTATATTCATTTTCCGCCATACACAACAAAGAATTTGTGTTCTTGATGAGAATAATGGCTATTTTTAGTCAAAGGAAAATTATACTGTGCTTAACCTTTATGTAATGCCTAAATATAAATACTTAGGAATACATGATGGAATAAATACTTGCCTATAAATGCCCATAAAGCTGAAACCTAGTCCTCTCACTTGTATGCCCGTCCATTCTGACATCAGCGATCTCTGGTTTCTCAAATACACTCAAACTCTGAGTGGAGTTATTGCACCAAAAATCATATTTCACTATCGCCCTCTTTTTAATACATTGTTGATATTGTCCCTTGATAGAGATAAACAATTTAGCAAAAACAGCTGTATTATTGAAACTCCTCCCATGGAATATTAACAGAATCTCCATGACTAAGAAACCACAAGAATACCACGTTTGCACCAAATTATTATTCCCATGTACTGATTTTTACTTTGCAACCAAGCAGTGTTACAGAAATCTGGTTCCATCTGGTATATCTTTAAACGATTTTTAAACACTGAAAATTTCAGTGTAGCATTTAACGTCCTTGGCAAGGTAAATCGATGATAAAGGATGACATTCGGCTTGGTTCTACAGGGGAAAAAAAAAAAAGCACAGCACCTGGCTAATTGGAGCTTCCATCACAAAGACGCCAACAATACCGTCCACTGACAAAGAGAATGTCTGTCAATGAGAGTGACTGATGTGAACAAAGTGTTCTTCCCGGCACAGTGCTGAGATGTGGAAAAACGATGAGATTTATCAGTCATATCAGTAACCTTGCTGATGTTCAGTCTGTCAGGACACGTACGCTACGTATCCACTTGCAAGTCTACATGCTATACGTTTCAGTGGAAAGTTCTGCTGCATTTGTCTGGTGCATGATCAGTACAAATGGGCTAGAAGAATAATGTGTTCATTATTTGCTGTTACACAAATATCTCTTCGTGAACCAAGCACAAAACTACCACCAATGTTCACAAGAAAAATAGACCGACGTTAAATTTTAGCCTCCCATCTAAAATCACGGCCAGCCGCGTATACTTGCTATAAGGCTCAACAAGAATTACTAACATCAAGATACTTAGGGAAAGTAGAATTTTAGCGCTTCCATTTACTCTAATGATAATGTGCATGATGATTACAATGCAGTCGAACTTGGCTTGTAGCACAGCAACGACAATGCTGAACATTGTGTTTAGCCAATCAGGCGAGGGCTTCATGAAAAAGCAGGTCTTTTGATTCACTTTTGATTATGATTCACTTTTGATTCACTTTTGATTCACCAAATCGAAGTCAACATCATAGAAATACCCAACGACGTCGAGCAATGGGAAGCCCTGCGGCAGAATGCAGTCACAAACTGTACAACACACAGAGAAACATTGAATCTTAGACTCACAATGCCTTTGCTTGCTCGATCCCAACGCGGACCTCATGGAAAACCTCAGGAATGTCCACAGCCAGATGTGGAAGCCAAGTCAGGAAAGCGCGCATGCAGAAAAATGTGAGCCGATACACGTTTCACTTGTGATTATGTGGTACAATTAAACAGGTTATGCCATGAGTTTGCACATGGGACATGGGACACATGTGACATCATGTTAATAACAAGATCACATGTGAAATATTAAACCACATCCCCTATGGATGGGTGAATGGATGGATAGGTAGACAGATGAATGGATGGATGGATGGATACACAGACAGACTTTGTCTTTGTCTTTGCATACTATTAGTCAAGGTGAAAATAACGCACACGATAAAAGCAATATTAGAACATTTCATGCATCCCATCTCAAATGTCTGGTTTAAATGTGAATGACAGTTCGCCCTTTGAATATCTGTGTGTACGTCTCTGCACGTCCCTGTGATTCAGGGACAAAAGCATCAGGATGTCACTTCATAACCTCTGGGTGCACAATGTCCTGTCATCTCTGGGTTTCTGAGATCTGCTTTCTGCCGCAGGATATCAGCTAAATATAGCGCAGAACCCGAATCTGCATTTCTTCAACCGGTTCGTAAACCTCCGCGCTGATACAAGATCCAGCCGTCATCCTTGATCATACAACAACTCTGTACAGCTAGTCCCACTTCTGTCAGTTTCCACAAGTGTACACATTCATACAGTACGTACATAAGTTCCATAAGTGGAACCTGTCTCTTCAGTAAGAGCTTGTGTGACATTATGGCAAAAAAAAAAAAAGGTGTTTCATTACTGATCCATTACAGTGCTGAGAAGTGAATTACAATCTGCTAGATAGCCATTTAGCATTGCTCATTCACAGTCAGGCATCCTCTCAGAACGGAGGAGAGGCTCATTCATCATCACGTTCGGATTTGATAGGAATTCAACCCTACACTCTGGTATAGGTTTAAAAACAACAACAACATTTTCCCCCTTTTCAAGTGTAGAGGTTCATGACTCCTGAATGGTACTAAATTAAAGCCATCTTAATGATTACAATCAACAATGCAGAAATTACTTTAACTACGGGCCATGAATTCAATTAATTACATCAGGAAGCACTTAGGGCCACTTTATTTTGTTCCCTTCTATTTATCTTGGTTTATCTTGCATTTATGTAGCAAATGACCTTTAAGATATATATATATATATATATATATATAAAATCTTCAGCAGGGTCGTAATGAAGCCTCTGGAGTGTCCTGGAGGTAAACCCAGTTCAGTAAATTCTGAACATTAATTACAGGAAACGAGACACTTTACAGCATTGCTTTCACAACACAGCGCAATAAGAAGAACGCAATGATCAGAAATGAATATGGGTTCTATATCTTAGAACATATATTTCATCATTTGCACTGAAAAAGGGTATTAAACCATACCCTTCCTTGTCTTACTTTTCCTGGTAATATGGATATAGTGTACCATAATAATGATTTATCCTACACAATTGGACTGTAATAAGTTTGTAGCGTAAAGCTTTATAGATACAAAAGGTAAAATATGTCTACTAAAAGTACAAAAAGTGTATGCTTGAAGGTACCAGCCCAGCAACAAGTACCCTTGAGTGTGAAGATCTTATTCTGCTACATCAATAAATACATCCATGTAAACTTTAACCGACATATTTTCACAATGCATGCTTATACAAAGGAAGTAGACTGTATATTTTAGGGTCCGGTTTTGATATGGGATGGTGCGTCTTTTATTTATCTCTCACATTGCTATGTGAATATTAGTATACATAACAGGAACATCGGGGCCACTAACAGTGTTACAGAGAGATAACATTGATGTGGCGTTAATAAAAATATAATGGACCTGAGTAATGATCTACTTGTTTATTTACAACATTTAATTCAAGGCAAATACATTTACTTATAGACTCTCTCTCTCTGAAATAAAGATAGTAAACTGTACTTTTCCTGGTCACTGGGGTGGTGCCATGAAGGGTACATGTTTTGAACCTTTAGTATGCATCTTTTTCCTAGCAAAATGCAGGTGAGGTAGCTTTTCATTTGTAAATCAGTGGTCCTTCGAGTCCAATTCTGCACTTTAAATTATTTTTAAAGGTAAAAGATAGATATTAAAAAATGTAGAAACAATGTGCCCTTCATGGCAGTGTCCAAGAGACAAGGAAAAGCACGGTTGACTTCTTAGAGTGTAAGCATACAGTATGAAGCAACCCAGACTTAAGAATTAAGAAGGCTATGTTTCTGTTTCCGGGTGAGCTCGTGCATTTCCTGTCCTGCAACAACTTCATACATTAACACCTCCTTCACTTGGTTCTCAAGGCGCGCGCGCTGGATTGGTGATATATCTGTACGCGTGAAACATCACTGAGGACACAGCCCGGTTTTTATGCTCTTCCTGCTACACAGCTCTGTGTGTGTGTGTGTGTGTGTGTGTGTGTGTTTCGGGAGGTGTTCCAGTAGGTGTTTGACCTTCGCGTGCCGCAGAGAACGCGCGAGGAATTTTAATAGAGTGCGTGTCATAAATCTCGGGGACACGAGAGCGGTAAGAGTCTCTCTCCTTCACCGGGCCTTCAGAGACACGAGACACACTACTCACGAGGACAAAGTTTGCTGCGGTGATTTCAGAGCTGTTCCACAGTGACTAACCCATGTGCCAGAGCATGCGTTAGAGAGCCTGCAGCAAGCGTTTAAAACCCCCCGACACCGAATGAAGCGCGAGACGCACTGTGTCGCACACTTTCCTCTGCAACGCCCTGCGCGTGCTCTGAACCCCGGCTCCGCATCTCACTTTATGTCGCACCGAGAGCTCGCGCTGAAACGGGTCACTCCACTGATGCACGCGAGCCAGAGTCAAATGCAGAAACCTGAGCTGGACGGCGCGTGCTCTCTTTAATCTCAGCAAACATAATACACTAAATGCTCAAACTAATGCTAAAGGCTTCGGCATTTAAAAATAAATAAATAAAAAAAACAACGCATATGGAGTTCATTTCTAAATGAGACGCCCTGTGTGTGTGTGTGTGTGTGTGTGTGCGTGCGTGCGTGCGTGTGTGTTGGGGAAGAGTCACTTCAATAACTGCACCTCCGGTTTTTTTTTCCCCCAAATGAATACCCACTTGTGAATGAAAACGACCTGTGCATCACTTCAGAAATGTGTTGGAGAAAACTCAAATGCCAGTATACATGCCATCAGATCTATCACTTGGCAAACAGACTCTGTGCGGTGAAAGAAATCTCTTTGTCCCGCACAGATTACACACTCCAGACAAACGCACGTTTGTTTCTCTCCTTGTTTAAATATGCATTTTTTTTTTTTTTTTGGAAGATTTACTTACCGATGAACAAGGACTGGAATGTGGCAGACATCGTGGCACAGCACGGAGGTGACAGAAGTCCTTTGGGGTTGGAAACAAAGCACTTCAATGCGCTACAGCGCGCCAAAGCTCCCGCACAATTCACCAACACTATTTCGGAGGATGGAACGCACACCAAAAAAACCCCCCCAAAAAACACACTGTAGGTAGGACCCGCGCGCCAAGGACAGCGTATATCTAAGATATTGTGAAAGACGAATCCATCTCCCTCCTCCTCTTCTTCTTTCCTCCCGCCTTTAAGGAACCAAGCCGCGTCCCCGGGACGCTTCCATGCGTCCTGCTCGAGAAATCGAAGCGCCCCTTTAAAGCTCTCGGGTTCCCTCAAAACACGTTCTGTCCTTTTCGTCCGAGTGCACGAGCTTGGGATGCTTGGGACTGGAGCGCGCGGCTGCGGATGCTGGAGGAGGATGGAGACCTCTAGAGTCTGAAGCTCTCGCGCACGCTTTCGGGACAACTAGGGACACGATTCACGAATAGCACGCGCTCGGACTGCAGGACTGGCACCGTTTTAACCGGGAAGGGCGCGAAGCAACGGCAGGATTTTCTACGCGCTCTGCGTCACGACACGATTTTAGTCACAGCATGCATGCGTAGTGATTAACGGAAGAAACATGCTTTTATGCTCATTTTCAAGGAGTCAACACTGCAACACGACAATAGCCTTTGTTCACCATGATGCAGATATGTTTTAGTGGCTTGGGAAAGAAGGAAAAAAGAAAACAACATTAGTCACAGTTTCCCCAACCCTTGTCCTGGAGAACGGCTGTCTTAAAGATTTCAACGGTTTTCCTTCTCCCAACACACCTGAGTCAATTAATCAGCTAACTTACAGCTCTTCCTGAGATGAAGCAGGTGTTAGAGCACAGGAAACACTGAGGTGTTGGGGACAGGGCGTTCTCCAGGACCAGGGTTGATTAACCTGCCGACTAAATGAACATGAAACTGAATAACTTTATATATATATATATATATATATATATATATATATATATATATATATATATATATATATATATTTCATACTCAAGATCTATCACTGTCAAAACTGTTTTCTAGCCCACATAATCATTTCAAAACCGATTAGACACAATTATTAATTGAAATATCACAAGAATATCAATTTAAGTTGAAAAGTTTGAAAGACATTTAAATAAGCATGACAGTGGTCTGGTGGTTCCATCACTATGCACACTATATGGCCATAATTATGACCAATTAACACCTGACCATCACACCCATATGTGGGTCTTCACCAAACTGTTGCCACAAAATTGGAATTAAAATGTCTTTGTAGAATTACAATTTCCCTTCAGTGGAACTAAGAGGCCCCAACCTGTTCCAGCATGATAATGCCCCTGTGCACAAAGTGACATTGTTAAAGACATGGGTTTCAAGGTTGGAGTGGAAGAACTCGAGCATCCTGCACAGAGGCCTGACCTCAACCACCTTTGGGATGAACTGGAACACCAACTTCGCACCAGGCCTTCTTGCCAGACATCACTTCCCAAACTCTTGTGGCTGAATGAGCACGAATTCCCACATCCACGCTCCAAAATATAGAGTAGGCTGTTAAAAAAAGCAAAAGTGGTATCAATTCCATATTAATGCTTTGCTTGTATCTTTTCTCATTTGTGAGTCGCTTTGGATAAAAGCGTCTGCTAAGTGAATAAATGTAAATGTAAATGTAATGCACATGGGTTTGGAATGGGATTTTTTATAGTCAGGTGTCCGCATACTTTTGGGGGTAGTAATATGAACCAGTGGATTGGTGTATCACAAATGCCATATTGTGTCATTCTCTAGTCTTTGGAGGGTCACAATTCTGTAGAGTTTAAGCATTCCTGTTAATCACAAACACCTCCACGGACTGAATTTGCTTGTTTCTTAATCCATTTCATTGATGAACTGCTTACAACAGATTTATTAATTAATTTCCATTAACTGCTTTCAGTAATCCTGGCCAGCATTCTGTTGGATGCAGATGCCATCCTGGGAACACTGGGCACAAGGCAGGAATGGAATCTGTGTGGGATGGCTAGTGGCAAGTGTTTGAGAAGTGGGAAGAACCCGGAGAACCTGGAGGAAACCCACATTAGTGAGATCTTAACACTGATAGCAGTACAAAGCCAATTTTGGTAGAACGTGTCAAGCTTGCAAGCTGTTGAGCAAGTTAAATGTGAAGCGTTATTTAAAAATAAATAAATAAATGGAACATGTTAATTAACATAGTCTTTCTTGATTGGCATTTCAATGAAATTATGTTGAAACTTTCAACTTATCTTGAGCAAAGCTCTCTTGGGTTCTGTACTATTTTTAAAACGCTGGATTAAAAGAGACTGAACCATTTGACACACTCTCACTGGGGCACATAACTGCAAAAATCAATACCAAATCCTGAACCAGTTCAAAAACTCCACAAATCGCATTCTACATGCTCTTATGTGGAGAGTTTTTTTCTTTCTTTCTGAGGCAGAATCTGAGCAGATATCCGTAGAGCAGATGTTCCTAAATTGGGATTTTAGACAGATTTTGTTTACAACAGCTGTATACAATGTTTAGTCTTAAAGGCAGATTCTTTAGTTTGCCATATGCTTACACAAGTTTAATAAAAATCTAGTTTAACGTAAAAATATATAGCATGATGAGGAAGTCTGAAATAATGTTATAATGCTGAAACAGTGTTTATGCTGTCACAGTATATGACATCACTCCTATAAAATAGTTATTCATTCATTAATCTTCAGCAACCACTTTATCACTTTTGTTCAGGGTCGTGATGGATCTGGAATGTATCCTGGAGGTGAGGCAGGGATGCCAGTCCATCACAGAGCACCATACACACACATTCACACCTAGAGGCAATTTAAAGACACCGGTCGAGTACCGCTAAGTTTTTGGGAGGTGCAGGGAAACCAGAGACGCTTCATGCCGAACAATTCCTTGCTTCAAATAATACAGTGAATTACTGACCTACACTACTCTTTTATTCCCTCAAACAAGAGTGTATTTCTACATTGTTTACACTATGAGCTACCTTATTAAGTCTGCTTTGAATAAATGAATCTTCCACTGTCTCAACGGTATTTAGATATTTTTTAAACGTTACTTTGAGCATGGAATTCTAATAGGGTGGGAATAAACCTTACTGTATATTTTCTGAATTATTAATGGCATATAAGGTCAACAAATACTACCTCAAGCTGCCATTTTAACCACACCTTCCAACAATAAGTTTAGCCTGGTGCTTAGCAGAATTACCTCAATCACAATATGTCCCTGAACTGATTCTGTGAACTACAACCACCCACATAATGAATCCATCATTAAAAGCTGCTAGTGCCTCTAAGTCTGTTTCTCGAGGAATGAAAATGGAAATCAGTAAAAAAAAAAAAAAAAAAAAAGTCTGTCAGGCTGGGTGAACTGCAACTTTGTTTTAAATCACAAATCATTATTTTTTCAATTAGAAGCAGATTGCCAACTTTCAATAACAATTACCTAACCAGCTCTCTGTAAATGTTAATCCTCTAACAAAACTAGATGACAAGTATTAGAGAAAATTCACAAGCATATAATGTTAGGAAATATTGCCAAAGAAAATAAGCCAGTTAACATTAAAACAAAGCTAGCTAGCTAATGTCAGAGAATAGCCTCACATAAAGCTAGCTAGCTAGCTAATGTTAGAGAATAGACTAAAAAAAAAAAAAGCTAGCTAGCTATGGTGCGAGAGTACCCTCCAATTAAGCCAGCTAATCTCATAGAAAAACTTCTAACAGACCAACTAACTACCCTGCTAAAAAACAATAGAAACCCTCACAGAATTTGTAATGGTTTTAATGGTTACAGTAGGAATTGTATTGTTTTAATGGAAACTGTAATGGTCCCTCTGTGTCTCTACTGGATATTTGTTGCCTTCTATTGGTGGCATGTTATGTCTAGTGGATACCATTAAGGAACAATACTGGTAATGGTTATGGTTTTAATGGTTAGCTGATGGTTTGTAATGGTATTGGTAGTGGCAACCATTAGACTTTCTGTTATGTTTTCTTTTGTTCAGCAGGGTAATGTCAGAGAACAGACTCACAAAAGTTGGTGTCACTATAGCTAGCTATTGTCAAAGATTAGCCTTAACTAAACATAGCTATTCACAGTTTTCAGTCACGTGACTTGCACAGAGACCTGGAGGGCATAACATCGTTCCACAATGGCAGCCAACACTGGACACTCCATGGAACTGCAGCACAGGCCTTTCAATTGTCCATCTGATTCAAGACACGAATAGTTTGATAACCTCTCAAAAGAAGAAAAACAAAGGTATTTGAACAAATGCTAAGTTTTGTGCACTTGCGATTCATAAACAGCGCCTGCCACAGTATTTCAATCACTGAAAACAGCGAAACCCCTGCCAGAGCACCACTTTGGCAACATTTACGTGGGGCAGTGGTGGCTTAGCGGTTACGGCTCTGGGTTACTGATCGGAAGGTCGGGGGTTCAAGCCCCAGCACTGCCAAGCTGCCACTGTTGGGCCCTTGATCAAGGCTCTTAACATTCTCTGTTCCAGGGGTGCTGTAGCATGTCTGACCCCAGCTTCCTGACAGGTTGGGGTATGCAAAGAAAACAATTTCACTATGCTATACTGTATATGTGACCAATAAAGACTCATCATTATTATTACATATATTTTGTGGAGAATCCATCCCCTTACACTGCCACCAGGATGAAAGCGTACAAAAGTACAGACAGTTATCTGTATTTTTGATCTGGATGGATCAATAATGCTGCCGTTTGGGATGAGCATGACAAGAAATTCTTCATTGTCAAAGCAAAGGTGAGTGCTGATTAACTAACGTCAGTTTCAGGTTCACTGTTCTAGGGCAGTAATAATTTGGATAGGTCAACACAATATCTAATGACATAAATCCAATCAAAACTTCTTTTTTTTCAATGTCAGGTAAACCATTCCTACTGTTTCCACTGTTCATGCATCTGACTGAACAACGACTATCCGGCATTTTGGCTAAACAAATCTGGTAAACATAACTGGCAGGCAGTAGAAGAAACCCATGTTTTGCCCTCCAGGTGGGCATTCCTATAAGAATGTGACGTCACATGAAAACTATGCATTGTCAGAGAATAACCTCACACAAAGCTAGCTAGCTAATGTCAGAGAATAGCCTCAAAAAAGCTAGCTAGTTAAGGTCAGAGAATAGCATCTATTTCAGCTAGCTAATGTCAGAGAATAAGTTCTAACAGACGTCAGAGAACAGACTCACAAAGGTTAGACTCCCTAAAGCTAGCTAGATAATGTCAAAGTAAAATATAGCTAATGTCAGAGAATAGCCTCAAACAATGCTAGCTTACTAATGTCAGAGAACAGCCTAAAACATAGCCAGCTACTTAATGTTACAAAATGCTCTAAACGATGTTTGCTAGCGTTGTTTGTTAGTTAATGCTGGTTATGCTTCTATGTGATCTGATTGTATAACTATTTGATAAACAGAGAGGAAAAGGGAGTCAGTCATATATAACTTAAGTCATCTTTAATCTTCTGCAAAAAAAATTAAATAATATTTTGCCTTATTCCAAAAGAATATAAATATTATCACTTGCAGGTGAATTGACAAGAAAATTGAGTTCACTTAGGAAATGTATGCTTTCCTTAAATAGGGCTGAGAGAAGCAACAGCACACAACTCTATTCCCTTTAAGGTAGTGTGGGCTCGTGATTTATTTATTCCATGGTTTGTTGGCTGAGATGTGAGCGGGTGATGCGTGCTAAGTAAACAAGCTGAATGAGAGAGAAAGTGCAGTGGTGCACAGTCTCCGGTCACGTTAAGACCCAACTCGACTCTCTCACAACAACCTGCCAGCACTGCACAAGTCCTGGGCTTCCTCAGCTAAAACTGTACTACACACACACACACACACACACACACACACACACATACAGTGCATCTGGAAAGTATTCACAGCGCTTCACTTTTCCCACATTTTGTTATGTTACAGCCTTATTCCAAAATGGATTAAATTCATTAATTTCCTCAAAATTCTACAAACGATACCCCATAATGACAACGTGAAAGAAGTTTGTTTGAAATCTTTGCGAATTTATTAAAAATAAAAAACAAAAAAAAAGCACATGTACATAAGTATTCACAGCCTTTGCTCAATACTTTGTTGAAGCACCTTTGGAACCAATTACAGCCTCAAGTCTTATTGAGTATGATGCTACAAGCTTGGCACACCTATTTTTTGGCAGGACCTCTCAAGCTCCATCAGGTTGGATGGGGAGCGTCGGTGCACAGCCATTTTCAGATCTCTCCAGAGATGTTCAATCGGGTTCAAGTCTGGGCTCTGGCTGGGCCACTCAAGGACATTCACAGAGTTGTCCTGTAGACACTCCTTTGTTATCTTGGCTGTGTGCTTAGGGTCGTTATCCTGTTGGAAGATGAACCTTCGCCCCAGTCTGAGGTCCAGAGTGCTCTGGAGCAGGTTTTCATCAAGGATGTCTCTGTATATTGCTGCATTCATCTTTCCCTCGATCCTTACTAGTCTCCCAGTTCCTGCCGCTGAGAAACATCCCCACAGCATGATGCTGCCACCACCATGCTTCACTGTAGGGATGGTATTGGCCAGGTGATGACTGGTGCCTGGTTTCCTCCAGACATGACGCTTGCCATTCAGACCAAAGAGTTCAATCTTTGTTCAATCTTTGGTCTGAGAGTCCTTCAGGTGCCTTTTGTCAAACTCCAGGCGGGCTGTCGTGTGCCTTTTACTGAGGAGTGGCTTGCATCTGGCCACTCTACCATAAAGGCCTGATGGATGGAGTTCTGCAGAGATGGTTGTTCTTCTGGAAGGTTCTCCTCTCTCCACAGAGACACGCTGGAGCTCTGTCCAGTGACCATCGAGTTTTTGGTCACCTCCCTGACTAAGGCCCTTCTCCCCCGATCGCTCAGTTTGGCCGGGCGGCCAGCTCTAGGAAGAGTCCTGCTGGTTCCAAACTTCTTCCATTTACGGATGATGGAGGCCACTATGCTCATTGGCACCTTCAATGCTGCAGAAATGTTTCTGTACCCTTCCCCAGTTCTGTGCCTCGATACAATCCTGTCTTGGAGGTCTCCAGACAATTCCTTGGACTTCATGGCTTGGTTTGTGTTCTGACATGCATTGTTAACTGTGGGACCTTATATAGACAGGTGTGTGCCTTTCCAAATCATGTCCAATCAACTGAATTTACCACAGGTGGACTCCAATCAAGTTGTAGAAACATCTCAAGGATGATCAGTGGAAACAGGATGATCAGTGGAAACAGGATGCAGCTGAGCTCAATTTTGAGTGTCATGGCAAAGGCTAGGAATACTTATGTACATGTGGTTTTTTTTTTTTTTTTTTTTAATAAATTTGCAAACTTCAAACAAACTTCTTTCACGTTGTCATTATGGGGTATTGTCCGTAGAATTTTGAGGAAAATAATGAATTTAATCAATTTTGGAATAAGGCTGTAACGTAACAAAATGTGGGAAAAGTGAAGCGCTGTGAATACTTTCCGGATGCACTGTATATACAAGTACATACTGTAGATTTATGCACACATGCACACTTGCATACACACATTCATCAAGGTCCCTGTGCACTTTCCTCCTAACTATGCTCTGGATTGTCTTTCATATGTCCAAGTGCTGAGAGCTGAACAAGAGTATCATATCTCCAATTTTTCTATTTTTGAAGTGGATGGTTAATTTATGAGTCCTTGAAAACATCACATAGTTATTAGTTTGTTGCCCTTGTATATGTGTATGTATATGTATGTATACTCACACACAAGTGCATCTCAAAAAATTAGAATATCGTGGAAAAGTTAATTTTTTCTCGTAATTTAATACAAAAAGTGGAACTTTCATATATTATAGATTCATTACACATAAAGTGAAATATTTCAAGCAATTCTTTTTTGTTGTTTTAATCTTGATTATGGTTTACAGCTCATAGAAATAAAAAATCCAGTATCTCAAAATATTAGAACAAAGAATTTATAATACAGAAATGTCGACCTTCTGAAAAGTTCATTTATGCACTCGATACTTGGTTGGGGCTTTAATCCTTTTGCATGAATTACTGCATCAATGTGGCGTGGCATGGAGGCAATCAGCCTGTGGCACTGCTGAGGTGTTCTGGAAGCCCAGGTTGCTTTGATAGCGGCCTTCAGCTCGTCTGTATTGTTGGGTCTGCTGTCTCTCGTAGATTCTCTATGGGGTTCGGGTCAGGCGAGTTGTCTGGCCGATCAAGCACAGTAATACCATGGCCAGCAAACCAGTTACTAGTAGTTTTGGCACTGTGGGCAGGTGCCACGTCCTGCTGGAAAAGGAAATCAGCATCTCCATAAAGCTCATCAGCAGATGGAAGCATGAAGTTCTCTAAAATCTCCTGGTAGATGCTGCATCGACTCTCGACTTGAGAAAACACAGTGGACCAACACCAGCAGATGACATGGCACCTCAAATCATCACTGACTGTGGAAACTTCACACTGGACTTCAAGCTACTTGGATTCTGTTCCTCTCCACTCGTCCTCCAGACTCTGGAACCATGATTTCCAAATGAAATGCAAAATTTGCTTTCATCTGAAAAGAGGACTTTGGACCACTGAGAAACAATGTTTTTTAGTAAAAAGGTGTTTTGAGTTAATTAGCTGGTTAGCGCTCTTCTCATGTCGACATTGCTGTTTTATAAATTCTTTATTCTACAAAATGTTGGGTTATTTTTTCTACCCAACCATTGGGTTAAGCCTTTTGAGTCATTTGATTGGGTTATTTTATATAATTGGCTCAGTCTCTACCCAGTTTTTAGTTGGTTTTGTGTAACCCAACCTTTGAGTTATTGGCTGGGTCACTTTCACTAACAGTTGAATCAATGCACCCCTCCCCCACCCAACACATCAACCCAACTCCTTGGGTCATTTAGGCATGGAGCTCTTGAAAATGTATTCATTGGAAAACAGTAACTCAGTGAGTGATAATTAACTTTACCTATCACTACAGCTTCAAAAGTAAATATCATGTACTGCTTCCTCAGTGTTGGCGTTACACTACTAGTGTCATGTGTTTATGTTGGCTGTGAAATATGGACTGAGGTTATTCTATAATTCTCTGGGTCTGTATCTTATCTGAGGCTCCGAGTTGGGCTTAGCTAGCTGGATGCTGTCACCAGTAGGGATGAGTGATGCTAACCTAGACACACCTGAGGCGATTACATTACTTTAGCATACAGCTCGCGGTAATGCTAGATATTCCCATTACCTTTATGAGAGTTAACGATAACCTAGCATTACAGCTATTCACCATGATGTAATACAGAGAGTGGGTTAATGTTAACTACATTTCGCAAGTATTCTGGACAAGTCAAGCTGTAGTAATTAGCATTAAGAGGATGGGTTAGAGACGTGCTTCGTCATGTATTCGGTGAATGTTAATGCTGGTTAACAGGTGCAGACAATCAGTGGCTAACGGAACTTAGCTAGCTCAGTAATGTCGAAGCCAAAAGTTCTTCACAAGGTTAACGTGACAAAAAGAGATATTTTGGGTTACAGTAGGTTGTAATGTTTTCCACTATCTCTGTAATGTTGGTTAAATTAATTAGGTTATGCAAAAAACTTGGCGGTGAGGTGCTAAAGGCTGGAAAATAAATATTCGCAAAGTTAGATAGATTTGCCTGGTGAGTCTACAGCACTATTTTGTTCATTAGGAGTGTGGAGGTCACTTTTCCAAAATTATACAATTTGAGATTCTGTAACACAGGTTTCTCAGTTAAAGCCCAAAGGCATTCGTCTGTAATTTGTAGCTAAGAACTAACCAACACTTTTTTTTTTTGCTCTTTTACAACTTTTCAAATAGAATTGAGTGCGACTCTTGTCTTCCCAGATGGCAGGGAGATTTGTAAGAAGATGCATCAACTCCAATTGTCAAAAGTTTTAATGACTTTAATAAATGTCACCTGAATTTCATGCAATTGTTTGTGTATTTTATGAGCTTTTTAGTGGAATCTTAGCATACAAATAAATTGCATTATAAGATAATTGAAGGGAAAAAAGTATAAACACATCTCTGTGTTATTTGTGTTATTTTGAACACATCTTTGTGTGGAAATGTTTAACACAGAGAATGTGTTAAATGTACCTACACACTGATACCTCACAAAATGTGTTGTCCTTAACCAGACACGCAGGTGTGTTAAAAATTAACACATGATTGAGTGAAGGTTCGTTTCAATATATGTATCCATAAAACCATTACTGTACACGTCTCCTTTGATCAAAATCTGACATTTCAGTCTTAAATATAGGACTTATTTGAGTCATTTACTTCAAAGTCTATATATAAACACCACTTTAACAGCTCTAGCAATACATTTCTGAACACCTTCTTGTGTATAAATAAAGGAGATACCATTTTTGTTGACATGTTTGTTTATAATGTGGTATATTTGACATTTTCAAAGGGTAAAAATAACCCTGTGTTTTTGTTCAAATGAAACTGTCCTCTAGGTTGAAAAACAACCCATTTGCTTTGTTAAAATTAACAACCCAACTTGATGGGTTAATTTAACCCAAAATGTGTTCTGTCCTATATTTACCCAGCTGTTGGGTTAAAAATAACCCAATTTGGGTTGTTTTTAACCCAGTGTTTTTTAGCGTGCAATATTTTTGAGATGGATTAAAAAGTATGACATTTTTAATCAATAAAAATTCTTAGCATTGGCAAATTGCTGTGATATAAGAGGAGTAAAACACTTTGGGATGTGCTGTTATAGGAGAATAATCGACTTCAAGAGAAATTCTGCTTTATCATACCACCCTCTCATTGATTATTTTCCAATAGTAGCATGCCCTGTCTTGCTTTATTTCTTGCTCATTACAATTTGATCTGTAAAATCATAATGTTGTATATATTGCACCATGAAAAACCTCGATAATGTAACCAGGACCTGATAACTCGAATGCATTGCATGTAACTTGAATATATTCATGGACTATGCGATGGGTTTTACCTTTCCATTCACTGTGACTGATGATAGCATAATGTCAGTTGTCCAATCTGTCAGAGTTCGATGGCAGGCAGTTTGTCAGCATCACAACAGAACACGGCTTACTAAACACAGCAGTAAAAAAATAAAAATAAAAGCCAGGCAGTAGAAATAATAATAATAAAAAAGCACACATTATATTCCCCAGCTATAATCCATGTTGATATAAAGTTTAACTTTATATGAATATTATTGTTAAATCGCAGATTGCATATGTAAGTTTATGTGATATATAACATAAACTTACTAAATAAGGCTGACGGTTGATTTATGGCAGCTCTGCTTTATCCAGCAGTCCTGCACTCAGTAAAGGATCCTGGACAAGCACCTCTCAAATGAAATGGACATGTCACAGAGCATGACACCCGGGACATCCAGTCAAGATTCATATGTTATCAAAAGCATTATTTAAAATCTCAGATGTAAAAGTCAGACCAGACACAATGGGAAAACAATCCTGCAGTCAGTCATCATTTTCTATGGACAAAACAGGGGTGACAAGTCTAGGTATTTTAGATCCAGGCCTTCACGTGGTTCGTTACAAAGCCTTATACAACAGCTCTATTGAATTCTTGATTCTGATTGGTTAGAATGTGGTGTTCATTTTCTTTAACAACAGCTCTGACAGCAGTTCCGTCCGTAAGGCAAATTTCTTCTTTATACACATTCATTTTAATGTTATTGTGTCCATAATAACAGTTCAAACACAGGGACCTGTATTGTTGACACTTCACATAAATGGATGTAAAATGTGCAGCTGTTGATATGGTGACGTTTTCTCAGGTACCCAGTAATACAACAAGCTTATTAACTTAAAGAGATAAAAATAAAAAGAGGCCGTTGAGCGAAGAACTGTTTATAGTTGCTATAATGTAATTGATAACACAAAGAAACTTGTTTCACGGATGTTCCATAACATTACATGTAACTATAAATGAATAAAATGTATGTTGTGTTCTTCACTATATATATATATATATATATATATATATATATATATATATATATATATATATATATATACATTTTTTTTTTTAAATTTGTACCACAGTGATTAATAAAACAGTTCAGGATGTGCTGTTATAGGAAAATAATCATGAGCTCAAATTGATGATACATACTTATCACTGTTTGCTCCATTGACAACAAAACCACATCTAAACCTAACTGTATGTCCTCCACAATGACAGCAGTTTAATATATTTTAATTTCTGTTTGAACAGCATCATGCTAATATGTCTAGCTACGTTCATTGATCTACTTTCTTAAAACCACGGCTCACACGCTCCGTATGTTTTATGCAATATTGCACTTCCTAATTAGTATGGTGATGGTTAGTCATATATAAAGGTTTGGTTTGGCTTATATATATCGGTTTGGTTTGAAAGCCAAACCAATGGTTGAGCCATGTTTTTTGTATAGGCCTAGACACCATGGAGAAAATTCCTGATTGGATTATTTTCCTTTCTGAGATTTTTCAAGATGCTTTGAACAATGAAATAACAATAACAAGAAAATATGTTTTGAGAAATCTGAAGGTCTTGAAGGCGTATACGAAGGTTTAATGTTTAGTTTAGTGTTTATTATTCGAAGGTTTAGTTTAGTGAAAATTTAGTGTTCTCTTTACCTAAGTGCTAAACCTCTGTCCCTCATACAGTGACCTTTGTGAGAGGAACTGGAAAGTGGGAGGCTTTTTCATTCCATGATATCAATATGTTAGCAAATGCATGAGAACATAGCTTCTGTTTTAGTCAAGAGCGTTTCATAGTCATCTTCCATATGTAGATTTGCAATGCTAATTGCTATGAAATGGGCATCAGCAGCAGTGATGGAGATGTTGAGTAGTCCTGGTCCTGGTGTACGAGTGCACACCCGCAAGTATACACACGAACCATGGGAAGGTGACCCTATCCAAGCTGACATCCTGGGACTGATGCAAAGTTAAAAGGCTTCCTGGGAAACAATATGCATCTCTTTGTGCACGGCACTATTTTTAGCTCGCTGCCAAGATCCTTCAGCGTTCGAGTTTCACGGCTCATGGATCTTTTGTAATTTAATGAGGGAAGGGACGGCCTTCTGAGATTTATGCTCGAGGGCTCCAGGCAGCAATGGCCTCGCAATTTATTGATCTGCATTCCATGTTTGTTTATGAGTAAGTAAAGTGCAGTCCCATTTGTTTTAATGTAGCCAGGAGCTCATCAAGGTCCTGCCCTTTTGAACCCAATAACAAAAAATCACACCCTCTTATCATGTTGCTAGTATCTGTTAATCTGTTATCATTGCTCAGGTGGCGTAAGAAAATATGTGCTGTCTATCATGTTGCACAGAAAAGGATGTAGTCATAAGGACAGGAAGAGCAAAGGGACCCCTTGTCATCAGCTTCTGCTCTGATTGCAGTGAACAGGAAGGATGTTTGATCCACTCTGCCAAAGCGCTGCTGGATTCAGAGTTCAGTCCATGTTGTTCATTTGCTTTGTTTTATTCATGACTGCTTTGCATTTGAAACATTCACAAAGACCTCATGTGATAAGGGATAAGTAAGGTATATCGTCCAGAATTTTGTACCAAATTAAACACCTTTCTTGGTGTTATTACAGATATAAACAGGTTGTAATAAATGATAGAAATATCACTATAGAAATAAATGAGTGGCACACCGAACAATAGATATTCTTACAAATAACCATACATTCTTTTTTTCATTTATATTCATCTTCCTTCCATTTTTCATTGTGGAATCATTGTGGCAACAGGCTGAGGAGGTCAGTACAGCGGAATTCTCAGATGTTTCTAAGCCAATCTCTCCTGACGGTCCTGGGTCTGTCCCTGGGTCTCCATAAACTGTGTCGTGCCTTGCAGAGCCGACTGAGCGGCGTTCTTGTACGGTTCCTGAGCCACCTTACCTGGCTTCTCATGATTCAGAGGCTCTCCTGGCTCTCACAATGAGTAATCCCAGCAACCCTGTGAAGGAACCTCACGTCCACTGCCTGAACCTGAGACCTGATTTTTTCAGTCACTAACCAGATCTCATGACCATAGACTGCTGCTACTGAACCCAATTGATTTGTGCGTTTCACACTCTTCATACATGGCACGGATACCCTAAAGATTTGAAGCAAGTCTCACTCTTTCTTCAGTGCATAATCTCATCTGGATCTTATATATTTCTTTCTACGCACTGCTACTACAATCACAACCTCTGTCCTGTGTTCATCCCAGGACTCTTATTCACAATCTTCTCATACTAAACATCCTTTCAACACACTTAGATATGTTTGAATTTATAGTATAGGATTGTAGATGAGTAATGATATATAATCTAACTATCTAGGGTCAACAAGAGGAGGATTACTTCCCTTTTGAATCTGGTTCCTCTCAATGTTTCCTCATCATGCTGTCTCATGGAGTTTTCCCTTGCCACTGTTGCCTCTGGCTTGTTCAACTGGATCTAAATTCAGATTTCTGTAAAAATGTCTTTAGACATTAAGAACTAAAGTTCTTAAGTGCCCAACAATGTTTTTTTTTTTTTGGCATTCCTGAGTTATTTACTCAACCTTCTGGTCACCCGAACTGATTAAAAACGTTTCATTTATGTCACGAGAGAGAAAACTCTGAAGAATGGGTACTTAAGGGGTTATTACAATAGAGTTCTTCTTCTACCTTTCTTAAAAAAGTAAACCCTGTTTTAGGGCTCTGCACAGAACTCTTAAGGGTCTTTCCCTAGAAAGACAAGAACCTTTTCCTGAGATTGAATTATTGCTGCGGTACTTTGGATTACACTGGATTATAACACCTGGTCTATTGCTTGATGTCTTCAGTGTTTTGTGAAGTGAAGAGCAGAAGTGATGCCATCTATCATCTGGTGATTGACAGTGGTGCTATGCAAGGCTCCTTTAATCAGTGGACTGCTTTTTCTGGACTGATGCAGTCGAGGCGAATCCATCAATCCAAATCATTTTTGCTAAACCAAACATGACACTGAATTTGTTGGGGTGTTGTACATAATATTTGTGTTGCTTGACTTGTAATGATCATACAAAGCTATGAAAAACTGTCCCAAACAATGGAATTAGCGAGTTTATATATTTCATATATTATGTTGGACATTTTTCTGGCCCAGAAATTAGCTAGTTGGAACAGAAGTATTCATCTCTGTTACTTGTTCTCAGAGGAAGATGAGCTCATGAGAGACGGTTTCAAGAGAAGTGGTGTCATTGGTTTTGGGGAAAGAGAAGGCTTGTCAGTGACCAATTAACTAATTAGGCAGTAGAAGGCTCTAAAAATGATGAACTGGTCCTTTAATGCATTGCAGTTTAGATAAATGATTCGTTAGTTCTGCTTCTTTTCTACTTCATGGCATTCTTTTGAATGTTCACCTGTGATGATGCAATGTTAATCCCATACAGTAGTACTCTTCTAAATCTAACTTTAGATTAGATAGCATTATGATTAATATTCTGTAATATCTGGCTCAGCACATTGCAGGTACCATCTCTTTCTTTGTCTCTGTTATAGACCCTTGTGGCTGAACAGATTGCCTCGGTCCTGCACAGGGACAAAGACGCTAATGAGATGAGATCAACTGAGATGGCAGCCAAATTGCCAAATTGAGTTACAGCATTTACAACCAGATGTGAGCAGTTGCTCGTGCATCTTCACCTGCTTTTCTAACCCCAGCACAGAGAGAAACAATCCCAGTCCGCAAAACCGATTGACTGACCCAGGATAATATGGAAACTGGAAACAATCGCAGGGTAGAAATTAGGAAATTTAAGTCTTGAAGTCTTCATCGAACCAAACGAATTAGCTGGATAGCGTTCATTTTAAACTCAGACTGAATGCCATCCCTGACACTGATTTTTTTTTTTCTTTTTAGCCTTTTACATTTCTTTAAAAATCTCAAGCTGGTTGATAGTAGCTTGGTTTACCTCAGAGAGACCACAGATTGCTTGAGGATGCATTAGCAAAGCATCAGAGTAACCTTAAATGTAATTTTTATGATGATAATGTATATTAAGAATCAACCAATTTAATTAAGTGTTGCAATCATAGTGTACCAGCACTCAATAACAGAAACGGTACGGCTCTCACTCGCTTTTGAAATGCAATTAATTCCTTATCCTGATTGATTAAACCAAGATAGACTTCCATTTAGATAAAACTTCCATCCATAATACCACTTATTTACAAATCTAGCACACGTCGCAAAGTATCGATCCTGCTGTTTGCCATTCTAACCACATTACAAGCTTACAACGAATGTCTTTATTTACTTTCTTTTCTACACTATTGTTTACTTTTGCAGCTCTATAAATAAAATAAAAAAGACATAATTGCAGGTACACATACAGCATATATTTTACATATTTGTAATATAATATTTATCATACGACGCTAAAACTATACAATAAAGATCAAATCATTTATAAGAAGCGGTGACAAAATGTTTTAGATGTCTTCATGAAGATGTGAGAAACCGTATAGCACTACGAATTATGATATAATGAAGGAAAATTATTATGTATAAATGATTAAAATGTATTGTTAACCTATACCTGATATATGAAATCTAAATCTAATTAAATGACTTGTGGCCAGTTCATATTGTACTGTATTTAGTAAGTTTTTAGGGATACAGTATATTCAGAGTAACTTAAATAGACAACTTTAGTCCAAAATTTTGGTCCAAATGTCAATATTTAGGCTCTTCATGCAGATTAAGCAAATTAGCTGCATGCAATTGATACCTCCGAGGTTGCCAGATTCTGGACCGCCACCTTAAACACTTGCTTTTAAGCCAGAAAAAAAAAAAATAGGGACAGAAAATGCACACTTGTATTAAATCCTAAATGTACACACTTAACAGTGAATATGGCCCTTAGTGAATAAAACAGTGAGTGTTGAACAATGGTGGATAATGAACTAACTAACACTATGCAGAAGATCCTCTGTTACTCTTTTCCCCCTACAAGACACATCTTTTTTGATATTTGATTGACTTTCCTGCAAAAAGTTTTCCATGTTATTTGAATAAATTATCTTAACCTTTCTCACTGGAGTCCAACTATCAAAAAAAAAAAAAAAAGCTTCTTTGTGGGGCAATCTTCTGTGAAAATACACTTCACAAACAAAATGAACTAAACTGAGTTTTAGCAACATGGAAGTCTGGCATGAAGGCAAGCATTCAGAGGCTGCAGTAAATCACACCTGCATGAGGGAGTGAGAGCAGCCAACCCCCCTCCAGCACTGCTGTATCAGCTCATGAATCAAGCACTTCGATGAGACAATAAGCCTTGACTTCAAGATGAAGTGCAGGAGATTTATGCAGCATACTGGTCACTCAGCCCTCACCATCAAGATAACGGCAGTTATTCATTTTACTCAAGCACAAGTAAAACTACGTATTAAAATAATTACTCAAGTAACAGTAAAAGTAATGATGTAAATAATGACTTGAGTAAGAGTAAGAAAGTATCCAATGAGAAGACTACTCAAATAGAAAGTTACTAGTTACTTCAGATCTGATTAAAATGAAGTTGAAATCCCGAATCTCAGACTACATGGAGGACTGTAAGTCATACCTCTCCTTGAAAGTCTTTCTGTTCTGTTTATATGGTATAAAACCTGGGTTCAAGATGAAGCAGCATATCCCAGTCCTGTAATGGCTACAACAACACACAACCTGTCATTTTCAACACAAAATCTCACACACTTCACAAAAAACACACATTTTCCCAACAGTCTTTATTTTCACAACAAAATCTTGTCAGCATCTGCATTTAAACAAGACAACAGAGAACAAAAGAACAGACTATGGAACAGAACAGAAGCGAAAGTGTGTGTATAGAGAGAGAGAGAGAGTGTTTGTGTGCACATGCATGTGTCCTGCCTCCCTCGACACGCTCGATTCTTCCCCCTTTCCAGGACTGAGCGGCTAAAAAAGTGTGTAGTTGTTGCGGACGCATTTAGACCACTGCAACGTATCATGAGACTCGTGACCTCTTTATACATGATGTAAAGGAATGATTAAAACTACATATATTCATTAATATTTAAGAGTAACGGAGGAACGCTACCAAATGTAGTGGAGTAAAAGTACATTTCTGTGATTCAAAATGAACTTGAGTAAGAGTATAAGTATGGCCTCCTTGGACAGAGCAATATTCTGAACAGAATTAACAGGTTTCAACATAAACTGAGAAGTATATTACTAAAATTTGCCCAAAATAAAGTAGCTCAGCTGGCATGGTGATGCAGCAGGTAGAGTCATCTCACAGCTCCAGGGTCTCCAGGGTGATCCTGAGCTTGGGTTGCTGTCTTTGCAGAGTTTTGCATGTTCTATGGTTTCCTTCCACCTCTTAAAACATGGGATCCACCTGCCAAAACTCAGGCCATTGTACCTCAATGGTTAAGGGACTAGGCTACAGATCAGAAGGTCATGGTTTTACATCCCAGCATTGCCAAGCTGCCACCTTGAACAAGACCCTCAACTGTTCAGTTGTATGCTATTTTAAACTGTAAGTTGCTTTGGATAAACACACCAGCAAAAATATAAATGATGGTAGGTGGATTGGCAATGCTAAATTGCCCCCTATGTGTGAATGTGTATGTGTGTGTGAATGGTACTCTGTGATGGACTGGTGTTCTATTCAGGGTGTCCCCCTGCCTTGCACCAGTGTTCCAAGGAATGGGTCCTGACCAAGGTAACATGGTTGCTGACAATGAATAAATGAATAAAGTACCTCAAAGGGCAAATGGGACAGGTTTTATCTCTGGAGTGTGCAACATGCTGCCACACCTAGATTGATGTCTGACTGGAATGCTGGAAAAGTCTTGCTTGAGTAATGTGAAGGACAAAATTGGAATTGTTGGATAAGTCAAATAAAGGCGGTTGCCCCTAGTGGACTCTGGATGCTATGGAAGCACTGGTGGAGTAAGAAGAATTATGGCTCTTTGAACAGGTCCTGGAGGACTTTTATTCTTTCTTTTTACGAAAAAATGAGTGTGGAGAATGGAGGCGGTCTCTGCTCTGGAACTCCAGTCTTGGGTCCTTGGGAGTCGGCCGGCACCAAACTCTCCCAGTTTCCTAACCTACTGAAGGGAGAACTTTTACAAATACTGGCTTCTTACCTAGCTGAAAGCTTGGTGTCAGAGTGCAGATGGCATCCTCTTGTGTATCAGTGTGGCAAGCTGTGAGAGGGCACAAAGGGGCTGCTTTCAATTTAGTGTGCTGGAGGAAAATGTGGAGCCTCATATCTCAGTTTCTATAACCTTATTTTAGCTGGAGGGAAAGCCTGAATGTGCGGAGATAACCATGGGATTCACCTTGGTGCCTTTATAATTGCAGTGGTGGGAATTATACAGTCATTCTTTTGCGTTTTATGCTGTCCTACCCTACTGAAGGTTATTTTATGATTTATGAATGAAATTTACGGTAGCTAACTATTGTTATATTGTAAAATGCTGGAAGGTGAACGATTTTGACAGCAGAATATGATAAAAATAATAAGCAATGATAAAAAGCTTATAGAAGACTTGACAAATCAATTCGTGGCAGTTTATTTAGAACAGCATAACGTTAACGAATAACAGATCTACACAGAGATATCAGATTTCTCCTTTTTCGGTTAAGGGAACAGGAAAACAAGTTGGCAGACGGATATACCATCTTCCCCAACAGCCTTGGCTATTTTCCACAAAGCCGGCAGTCTCAAGAGGGAGTTGAACACAGCGCAGCCAAGCAAGATCATCTCTCTGACAAGCCCTGGAGTGGCAGAGGGACAGCACATGAAAAATTTAAACATAATCGAAAGATATACCGTGTCCTTTCTTCAGTCCACCTCAACATGTCTCTCTACCACCACAGGGATCTATTACAGAGAGCCACAGGGTGTTTGATATGAAATTTTATATGAGTTACATCCACCGGTAATGAGCATGTGGGTGAAAGAACAACAGTCCCACAATGATGCTTCAGTAAACTCTGCTTAGGCTTGTGAAATATCAGACACTGACCGTGCCAAATATAGCTCTCCCTGCAGTCAGAGGGTTCGCACATCCTCTTGAGGTAGAAAATGGACAATTAAGAAGAAACGATTGACTTTTTTTTTTTGTCAAAATACCAAAGGTTGTTGGGGTTAGTCATGCTGGTTTGGTGGAGCTCGCTCTGAGATTTATGGCTTAACACCCTGAACGGCTCCCGTGGGATCTACGACATTTTAGAAAATCAATCAGTGCATCCAACCGTCCGTTATACAAACTCTCTGATGCGCCTACAGAATGCCCTCAAGTGCATAACATTCAATATAGTTAAAAATCACTGAACAAATTGACAACATTTAATTTTGATGAAACTAACATTCGGATTATTGATGAAATCCAGAGATTTGTTGTATGAGAATCATTTTAAAAGAACACAAGATTGAATACATTTATCAAACCTGTTTGTTTAATAAAGATCAAATTCGATTTCTACGTACAGTGAGTAAATATCTGTTTTGTGAAAACAACTAATAATTGTATTAATAAACACTTTATGAAACCTTGTTATACAAACTATTGAGTGTGAATTAATAACCATAACACATCTTATTAGTTGCTATTCTCCATGTTCAAACTTAGAGGGAGCATCAAGTGACTGTAGGGCGTGGATTTAAGAGCTGAAAAAAGTGGAATAAATCTCTAATCCTTCACTATGTGTTCCATATTCTAAAATTGATCAATTTGTGTACCATATTCTAAGGTCATGATCAATGAATGCATTGTTCTGCAATCTCTGAGCATGAAAAGTTAAGGAATAATGTCACTGTACTAAGATGCATTTTGAAATCTATCTATTTCTATAACTTATATTCTTCCGCTTATTATTATTATTATTATTATTATTATTATTATTTTAATAAATAACCATCTGTATGATTATCATCTGATTAATACCAAGGCAAACACTTAGCATTTATGAATGTGAATACTACAGAAGTCACTTGATGCTACATAGATCCTAAAAGCGTAACATGGCCATCCATTTTCTGTACCCCTTATCCTACACAGGGTTGTGGGTGAGCCTGGAGTCTATCCCAGGGAACTTGGGGCACAAGTTGTGGGACACCCTGCACGAGGTGCTAACCCAATGCAGGACACAATTGCACACACTTACACACTGCGGACAATTTTGAAATGCTAATGAGCCTACGACGCATGTCTTTGGCCTGGAGGAGGAAACCGGAGTACCCGGAGGAAACCCCCGAAGCACGGGGAGAACATGCAAACTCCAAGCACACAGGGCGGGCGGAGGAGGGATTCAAACCCCACTCTAACCACAGAAGTGCGAGGCAAACGTGCTAACCACTAAGCCACCGTGCTCCATGTTACATGGCCAATTAGGTATAATAAAATGCCCATTTAGGTAATTAATTCATGCTGAGTAGTTTGTCTAACAAGCTTTTAATTTTCTTATTAAAAATATTAGTCCCCCTGCGATGGACTGGCACCCTGTCCAGGGTGTACCCCGCCTTGTGCCCGATGCTCCCTGGGATTGGCTCCAGGTTCCCCCGTGACCCTGAAGAAGGAGTAAGCGGTAGAAGATGGATGGATGGATGGAAAATCTTAGTCCATTTTAATACAGGTCTTGAATAAAGACTAATGCATAGTGAATAAACATTTTACAAGCATCTGATTTGAGCAAAATTCAATCAATCGCAAGACCCTATAACCCCTTATAAATGTTCCTCAAAATAACGTGTTACCAATCTGTTTTTTTTTCAGCCTACAAGCTTGGGCACCTTAGGCTAATGCCCTTGATCCAAGCTTGTGTTGACACAGTGGAAAAACCCGTGTAATCATTTCTTTTAAATCCATTATGTTGCTAAATAGCATGGACAAGCTGTGAAAGACAAATAATGAATATCATTTATCTTCGGTCACGATCTACAAATGTCACCTTGGACATGTCAGAGTCCATACTGCAGTTAAAGAGACGTGCTATCAATGAACAAATGCTTCAGTCTCAGTTGAAAGAACGTGAAAGAGTCAGTGATTAACCTGGGTTCAGATTATAGCTGCTTTGATTTGCAATGTCAAGTCGTGGACACAAATCTGCCTCACCAGCTTCTGACCTTTTGAATTGAGCACAGGTTTCATTTATCAGCGCAGTAAAAATAGAAATCTCGATAGATTTTCTCCTTGGATGAGGAAATCAGGACGTTTCGTGGCATTGCCTGTGACAGGATTGCGGAACAGAGAGCTAAATCAAATCGCCTCAGCCCAAGGCCTCAAAGATTCAAGTGCAGACACCCGGTCTTATTTTATTCCTTTCTCTTAGCTTCATACCTCAATTTATTCTTCTTTCTCACTTTTTTTATTTTACACACATACTCTATATTATTTCTTCTCAGATTCACTTTATTTATCCATCATGGTCATGTTTCTGTGATTTGAAACCCTCTATCTTTATTTCCTTCCTCTGCTCGGAACCCCTCAGACCCCAATTCGACATTCTCTCAAGTGGCGGCGAATGCAAACTTCACACCAGGAAACCAGCCTGAAGGCACGTATGTCAAGTCCACATGCATGTCTTCCAATCAGACAGGTAATGAATATGATAATGGTGGACGGAGGGATTGAGAGAGAGAGAGGGAAAGAGTAAGCGAGTGAGAGAAGGAGTGTGGGATAGGGGGAGGAACGCGCCTTTATGGAAGACTGCATAAATCGAAGCAGAAAAGAGAAAAAAGGCTCTTGGGATATCAAAAGGAAAGGAAGGCTCTGGGTCTGAAATACAGGGCTCGAATAGATGAATGCCTCCTGCTGAGATCTGAAAGGACTCTTTAGAAGCTGCTGCAGTGTGTGTGTACGTGTGTGTGTGTGTGTGTGTGTGTGTGGGCAGGGGGGGTGGCGGGTGGTGATAATATATTCCTGTTCAATCGTTCTGTACATATAAGAAATAAAATACATGTTTGAATCTTGTAAACATGTTACAACTATTATTATTATTATTATTATTATTATTATTTTCTTGTTGTTGTTGTTGTTGTAGTAGTAGCTATCATTATAATAATAACAATAATAATAATAATTATTATTGTTATTATTGTTGTTGTAGCTATTATTATTATTTGTTGTAGTTGTTGTTGCTGTTGTTGTTGTTGTTGTAATAGTAGCTATCATTATTATTATTATTTTTATTGTTGTTGTTGTTGTAATAGTAGCTATTATTATTATTATTATTATTATTATTATTATTGTTGTTGTTGTTGTTGTTGTTGTTGTTTTGTTGTTGTTGTTGTAATAGTAGCTATCATTATTATTATTATTATTGTTGTTGTTGTTGTTGTTGTTGCTATCAGTATTATTATTTATAGAAGGCGTCTCCAGTGTCATCACTTTGTAACATTCTGACATAAAGCTGTAAATTGAAGTTTTCCATCATGAGAAATTCTTTAGGACAGATACGTTAATGCTCGTGCTTTTGTCTGTAACATGACAAGTTGTGTTTTTTTTTTTTTGTCTTATTAACGTCAAGAGAAATTAGAGGGCCATTAGGGAACAGTTGGTTATAGCTGTTATACTGTAGCATAAGTGATAACAGGAAATAAATTGTTTTGAGGACGTTCCACAACATTAAATGTAGCCGTAAATGATAAAAAAAAAGTACAATGTATTGTTAATTATTAAGTTAGAAATTGTTGGCAAACATGTATATATTTATATCTATAAGAGTAATAAAGCCTTTGGAATGTACTGTTATATAAAAAGGATCAACTTCAGGGTGGTAACAGTAACTCAGTTTCATGTCGATTATTTTCCTATAACAGCATGACGCCTTGTGTAATATTGATATTGTATCGAAGAAGGTAAACTAGTGATACTAGAAGTTTCTGCACACAGGCCCAGATGCAGTGATAAAAATTTTGTAACCATTTCCATGCTAGTGATCATAAAATATAAAGCACACCTTAGGCTCCAAGCAGACAGGTAGCTTAAGGGGAACCGGACATTCTTGCTCATCAGTTCACACCATGTACAGTAATCGCTCCAGGCTGCTTTGTCAGTCACACAACTCAACTCTCTACATGGAAATAATATGGCAGTGAAAGCCTTCGAGTATGAGAAAATATAAGAACAGACTGAGTGTAATTGGGTCTGCAGGGATTTCGTTGTACCAGCAGGCACGAACGAGCTCTGTAGAGAGTAAGCACATATGCTGAGCTGTTTGAACGAGACTGAATTTTCCACATTTTGACAAGTTTGACATTTGCTGTAAACAAGCTGCAGAGTTATGGTTCTTTTGGATTGTTAACTCTGAATTTAAGGCTGCAGAGGTCAAAAAGCACAAGGAGGATAAAAGTCAGATAGATGGAACTGTGACTCTGTAGGGTAGCTTTGTATTGACACAAAATCCAACAGGGATTTTCTTAAAGAGAAACAGTGTCACAAGTCGAAGCATACATGAAAATCTCTTGGGTGAATTTGGATTTTCAGTCTCTTCTTCTGAGTGTTGAGGTCCCCCTCCCCTCCTTTTTATGAATTATATATTAATATGTGTTAGTTATAGCAGAATGCTGTTAAATTCACAACTCTGATTAGTAGTTCACACAAATATCCCGTGTCAGTATTTTGTAACACTCAGAGAAAGCTCTAACTTTAAGCTTTCCATTTTTTAGTATGGAGGAGCTTCTGGTTTCTCAAAAAAAACCAAGCTGTTTTTTTTTTTTCCCCCTCTGATTTATTAATGTATAGCTGGTATAACATAAGTGATAACACAAGAACTAAATTGTTCCATGGACATTCTGCAAGATTAAACATGATCATAAATTTAAAAAAAAAAAAAAAAAAAAAAAAAAGTATGACGTTTTCTTCTTTAATAAATAAAAAAATATGTAATATTTGGTGTATTGCTGTGTTATGAGAGGAATAAAACACTTGGGATGTGTTGGGAAATGAAAATACTCAACATATCGGTGGAAATGCTAAGTCCACTTCATCATTACTTGTAAAAACATGATACACAGAGTAATTCTTAATAAATATTAAAATGTACTACACAAGAAGACACAGCTTATTATTACCCAGTTCAGCAGTGCAGTGAATATAAATACATAAATTAATTCTAATATAATTTGGAGAAAGTACAGCATATATGTCATTATGCATTATTAAATGTTAGTTCTAATAACAAATGGTAATATAATAAATTAAAAAAAAGATCTTTTTTTTTTTTTAAAGTAAAATTTCTGTGCCAACTTCCTGTGATATAAGAGGAAGAAAACAGTTGTTGTAATAGTAAATACAGTTTGTATGTGGCCGTTGTTGATTATTTACCCATAACTGTAAAACCCTGAATATTGCATAGTCATGCAATATGGATTCTATGGATTAAAAAGACTTTGATTGATGATTCCAATGATCTATTTTTTATATATCCAGAACCTTACTGCAGCTTGTGTTTGACTGCAGGTACATTTTTCCAGATCATTACACACACACACACAGACACACACACACACACACACACACACACACACACACATATTAATTCATAGCTCCAGCAGATGGATACTGGCAGAATGCCAGCTTTGCAGCTTAATGCAAACCTGGCTGAAGATATCTACTGAAACAGTCTGGAATGTACACTATCTTCCAACATGTTTCCATGTAGCTGCCTGGAGGGAATGGCACAGGAAAGTGAGATATTAACTGCAGTGCAACACTTCCAGGATGGCACTTGCATATATAGTTGGCTTTATTCACAATGCAGTAAATACTGATGTATTATCTCAGAATTTGTACACAACGCTGATTACACACAGAGTAACAGAGGTGAAAAGTAACAAACTACTGTAGTCAGTACTTTTCAAGTAGCTATCTCTCTATTTTACACTTAATACCGAACTGTATGACATTCACTTAGTACATTTCTAAAGAACTCACCCATAGCAGCTGGTGTACCGTGGCTTGCATAAGTATTCACCCATCTTGCACTTTTGGGAAGACCCCAGAATTTGTCAGAAAACCTACCTAAACAAACAGCAATATGAAGATCGAAAAGCTATCAAAATAAGTTTGGGATAAAGTTCTGGGACAGTAATAATCAGGGTTTGGTTCTAAAAGAAATCCTTCAGAAAAACTTCAAGCACTGCAGAGCAACATTTTAATCCATTTTGTAAAAGTGGAAAGAATATGGAACAACCATGACTCATGCCTTGAGGATGCCGTCTACCAAAAGTCATTGAACTCTGGGCACAAGGTGGGGGACACCCTGGACGTGGTGCCAGTCCATTGCAGCGCACAATCACACACATAATCACAAACCAATTCACTCACTTTGGACAATTTGGACATGCCAGTCAGCCTACAATGCATAGCTTTGGACTGGTGGAGGTGAAATCCGAGTATCTGGCGGAAACCCCTAAAGCACGGAGAGAATATGCAAACTCTGTGCACACAGGGTGGAGGTGGGATTCAAATCCCCAACCCTGGAGGTGCAAGGCAAACACACTAACCAGTCCCCCAAGAATCAGATTAGAAAAGCAATACATTTTACACATATTGACTTGTGAAATCTTCCAGATTTTTCATGGGGTGAATGTGTTCAGGTAGCAGGGTTATGTTATGGTTCAGTTAAGGTTCAGTTATAGGACTGAAATGTACATTTTTCATAACTTTTAATGGATGACTCCTGGAGAAGTTGTTTCAAGAACATTTCAAGCATGACACATTAAATGAATTCAGACAGAAGTATGAAAATAATATGATTTTTGACTGTATGATAATGAATATACAGTATTTCAAGGTAATAGTGTCTGCTGTAGTGCTATAGATTTTGTAGGTTTTATTATTGTTTTGGGTTATTTATCTAAACAACGCACACAGGTTATGTTGAAGGACGCTTTACCCAAGTAATGTCTTTCACCTTTACATGCATACATCCGTGGAACACAATTGGCACCCAAATTGTAGAATTACAGTAGTAATTATATTATCATCACATGGTACAACAAGAGATCTTCTGTTCTGACAGTTAATATAACACAAACGTATAAACACACACACACACACACACACACACACACACACACACACACACCTTGTTCGTCAAGAATAAATAAGACTAAAATTAGAAAGAGAACATGAAATGAAATAAGCAACAAGCCCACACTCGGCATACTGTAGTCTTGACAACAAAGCTAACTTTCCAACGGCGCAATGACCTCCACGCTCTCATCAAAATAACGCCATATGCTGAGTATAATTGCACCTGTCAGACCACTAGAAATAACAGAGTAGATGCAGAGCCATTATATCAGTGGGCACAGATTAGGTGGCTATTTCTTTTAATCACTGTTCGAAAGAAGTCCAGGAGATGGGCCTCAACTGTTATTACACACTAGATATTTAAAGACAAATTAGCCAGCTTGAATATTGACACATATGTATAGCAGTGGGCTACAGGCTGTTATTAATGCCAAAGTACAAGTTAATCTATTCGTCAAGACCCAATGATGCAGAATGCAAGATAATTCCAAAGCCCACTGCCAGAATTGCGGTGATGCCAAACCTCCATAAATGGGGCAAAATTCAATAAAATCCAAAATGTTCTCAAGAGGAATATTAACAGTGTGCTTTCAGCCTTGCTGTAGTGTGCATTCTTTTCTTTATAAACATTGTTATCGAATCAGTTGAGTAAAAATACTTTGAAACTGTTCCAGATAGCCTGTGAGTCACCGTGGAGAAGCATTTATTTATCTTTATTAACTGGTTTATCCTGGTCAGGGTTGAAGTGGCTCCAGAGACTATCAGAGGAACACAAAATTGGGATACACCCTGAATTTGATGCTGAACATCATGCATGCACACATTTAGCATCATTAATCTACCTACTGCCTTTTTTTTGGAGGGGGGGGGGGGTTGTTTGGGAGGAAACCGGAGAACCAAGAGGAAACCTATGCAGACATGGGGAGAAAAATGGGGAGAATATGTGACACTCCAGACAGACAGTAACCCAAGCCAAGGAACGAACTGGGAACCCCCTTCAAAGTCTTGTCATATTAATTTACTTTAAGAACTACTGGGTCTGTGTTTTGGGGACATTTTGCTTATCTTTTTTGACATCTAGGATACATCATGCAACATCACACTCTGTCCTTAAAATAAAAGAAGTCCAACTGTACACTAATCCAATAATATCTAAGTAGATGGCTAACATGAGCTAGCTACCAAAAAGAAAAATCTTTTGAGCACAAAACAGATTGCATTACTTCTAATATGATACACATGAGGAAGACTTCAAGTCTGAATGAATACCAACAGATCTGGGAAAAAGACAGAGAATTTGGTAAAGCCTGAGCAGCCAAGAGCGACAGAAAGGAAGCAAGTGAGAGATGTTAACAGTGGGTGAATTGCTATGAAGTACTAAGATTAGAGAAGGAAGGATGCAGTTAAAAGATGGAGATAGATACACGAGACTGTATCTGATGTAGAATTTGCTAACACTATCTATGAAGGCAATATCTATAATGAGCTATGAACACATTCATATTATTTTATAATGCATTCATAATCCATTATACACATTATAATTATTTAAAAAATGCATTGTAGATTACAGCTATATTTATTTTGTATTAGGAATGGTTAATATGATCATTTCGTATTATAAGTAGTGTTTGTAGAGCATTTTATCACCATTATCAAAGAATCCTAGCCCTAATTTGCATAGTACTTTTTGAGACCTGACTTGATTTTTATTATTCTTTAATATATTAGTTATACCAGAGGCATCGTCAAGAAATCACACTACCAACCTATTTTACATCCTAATACAAAACTCTACAACATATTACAGAACCTTCCAACTTTACAACACAGTAAAGATCTAATAATAATAATACATAATAATACTATACAATTTTACATCATACTACAGAACTTTCCAACTTCACATCACAATACAACGTGCAACTTTGTATATCTTAATACTAAACTGTACAACTTAACACAAAACTTACAACTTTACGTCATAATAAAAATCCTCGCAACTTTACACAATAATGTGAAACTTTACAACTATACATCTTAATAAAAGTAAACTACAGTAAATAACACTTGATATTTGATTGAATATCCCTTGCTTGCAATAACTGTATCAAACCTGCGACTCACTGACATCACCAAATTGTTGGTTTCTTCTTTTAGGATGCTTTTCCAGGCTTTTACCATAGCCTCTTTCAGTTTTTGTTTGTCTGTTTAGTCTCCTCTTCAGGAGGTCAAATGCTGCTCAATTGGGTTACGGTCTGGTGATTGACTTGGTCAGTCTAAAACCTTCCACTTTTCCCCTCTGATAAAGTCCTTTATTGAGTTGACAGCGTGTTTTGAATCATTGTCTTGCTGCATGAAGAAGTTCCCCCCGATTAAATCGATGCATTTCTTTGTAAATTGGCAGACAAAATGTTCCTGTAGACTTCTGAATTCATTCTGCTGCTATTATAATGCGTTGCATCATCAATAAAGATGAGTGAGCCTGTTCCAGAAGCATCCATGCAATCCCAAGCCCTGACACTACCTCCACCATGTTTCACAGATGAGCGTGTATGTTTTGGATCTTGAGCAGATCTTTTTTTTTTTCTCCACACTTTGGCATTTCCGTCACTTTGGTAGAGGTTCATCATAGTTCCAGAACTTTTGTGGCTTTCTTTGCAAATTTCAATCTGACTTTCCATTTCTTACTGCTGATGAGTGCTTTGCATCTTTTGATATGGCCTCTATATTTCTGCTCTCGAAGTCTTCACCCAAACAAATGAATGTTTGGAGGGCACTGTATCTCTCCATCTATCTAGTTTAATTTACACACTAAAATGATAAATCAAATATGTAAATTCACTGACTTGTTTAAAAAGCAGAATGGGACTGAATTTCTTTGTTATTGGGTATTATATCTGTTATAATCACTACTTAAAATGCATTCTGTTAAACTTGAATGGTTTTCATAAATACTTATAAGAACGTGTACAGTATAATGACTTATGAATGCATCATAACTTAGGATTGTATTCATAGGTTGTTATGCTGTACACACTGTATCATAGAATTCCACTCGCCACCTCTTTCTTAGCGGAGAAAGAAAGAAATCTTTGCATTAGCACTGCAATGCTAATTAAAACGGTATCTTCTGTGGTATAGTTGTTCTTTTCTTTTCTTTTCTTTTCTTTTTCTGCACAGAAGCTATTTAAAGGGCAAGCTGCAGCATTCATTAACTGTACACCTCCAAGTTAAACTGAACATAATGCACATAAAGCAAAAGGCTTAAAATAGCTCTGAGCCAGAAGCACTCATTCTACTTCTTCAGGCGGTATGTCTTTTTTTAAAGGTCTGACCTTGCAGACAGATGGGGAATGGTGTGAGTGTGTGTGTGTCGACTTCTGGACATTTAGCATCACCTAAAATGTGCAGAGAGACAGAGAGAGAGCGCGATAGAGAGAGAGTCTGCCGTCTTGCACGCCAATATGTGTCATCTTGGGACTCGGACACATACGGCTGTGCGTGTAGGGCAGGCATGAGTGGAGACTGGGCAAAGGCAACGGCTTGCTGGTAAAAATAGCTGGCCTCCCTCGCTCTGCTGCCTTTAACACTTCCACTAATATGAGTAAACACGTACAGCTCAGGCTCCGGGCAAACAAAGCGGAGCGCTAACTCTGACCACACGCTCTGCTCTTTGCTCTCTGCTCTTTTCTACTGATGGTGTCCACAATTAGAGCAGCTCTTACTAGAACTAAATAAAAATGAGAGAGTTGTATGCAAGAGGTTTAGCGCTAGGGGTTAGAAAATGAAAACGAGGGACTAGCATTTCCTACTAGCATCACCTTGTTGAAACACTTATGCAGAATTCGGAAAATCTGCACACTTTTTGAAGAAATATGTGTTTGAATTTGTTGTACGTTATCTTTAATAATCATTAGCTAAGATAGGCTGCCAACTTTCTCTGAAGCATCAGTATGCTAAGTTGGCTTGCTAGCGAACACACTGACACTCTCTGCTACGATAATCCATTTTAGGTTTTGACGCCATTCTGCAATGCTAGTAATGACAGTGTAGCTGGTATCTGTGTATCTACAGTATGTGATCATTTGCTAAGATATTTGGCAACGTTATCTATCTGGATTAGCTTGTCTGATATACTTCCTTGCACACTAACAGTGTCCACTTTAGCGTATAAGCCCGCTCTGCGATGTTTTTATGAATGACATCGTGGCACATGCTGCATAACTGTCCTACTTTAAAGGGCTCGTTCACTTAATTTGGCTCAGTGTTGCACTTCTTGGGTGTTACACTAGCCAATTATTCTGACATCCATCACGCCTGCTAATAACCCCCACATTTAACTGTAGACATGGTATCTTTACTAGCCTGTTGTGTGAAATAAAATGCAAACGCAAGAGAATGGAATTATAAGAACCGAGGATAATGTTTTAGTGTGATTTAATGACATCTTGTGTGCATTTTAAACTCAAGAGTGAAGAAAGTTGTGAAATAAAAGGAAACCTCACAATGAATCAGTATAAGCTGGACCTGACATGGCTGCCTTTTGCAGTATAGAGGTAGAGGTAGCATCTGGAAATTCTCCTATTATTCAAATTCTCTCAAATAAATAAGAGAAAATGCTATACAAATGACTTTTTATTGAAATCAATCATTCAAATATTTGTTGCATAGCAATAAAAGTAACAATTATTTTATTTCGAAACAGCAATTTTAATTGTGAGAAACAGCAAATGATACTATAGAACACGTCTACTAAATCGCAGATTTCAGGACAATAGAACAAAGCATATACATATACAGAGTCCAATACACTCGGTTAAGAGACGTTAAGTCTTAAATGATTTCCTATTTGTTCATATTACCGTGTGCTTTTGTTTCTGTTCTAGTCCTGTCTCCTGTCACACACAGGTGTGATTCCTGATTATGTCCAGGTGTTCTGTGGTAAGCCTGTAATTAGTTTCTCATTATATACCCTGCTGTGTTTTAGGCTGCATCCGAATAACCCTACTACCCTACTGTACATTAGGTGAAAAAAGCCGTACGCAAAAGAACTAGTATGTCCGAATTCTCAGTATTCACAAAACAGTAGGCGAGAAATACCCGAATAAAAAATGGTGGAAGGCAGCAGGTCGGCTCTTTTGAAGTTGTAGGTCACATGACAATACCAACACGATGGATACACTATGTACGGATTGTATTCATACTACACACTTATACTGTGTACGTATTGTATCAACGGCCGAGCAGTAGGTACTGAATGGAATGCAGTAGGTACTGTCACAGTACGTGATTTTGAATACAGCCGTGGTCTCATTGCGAAGTCTTAACGCGGACTTGTGTTAAGTCCTAGCCTTGTTTTGTGTTTTCCGTCTTCTGTGTTTAATGGTTTTGACCCTCACCCATTTTTCTTTCTTTTTTTTTTTTTTTTAATTATTCCTTGTTTGATGCTTCCTACCAGTTCTTTGACCTTCAGTCTGGACTGCAAAGATTATTCTTGGACAGCCCATAATAAAACACATGCTGAGTGTAGTGTGAGTGAATCCGGTCCTGCTTCACACTATTGCATGTTACAGAAGCCCAGATATTGAATTTTTAAGGAAAGACAGTGCTGGGCAAGGACACAAAATGCAAACAAAATGACATGACATGACAGCAGTGCTAGTTGAGCTGGGAACTGCAACGGGCACTGAGTGGAGGAAATGTGACAGTTGCCCAGTGGAATATAGTCTGATTTTTGCTGTATTTCTATTGGATTTTAGCATTATCTATTGGAATATGGAATAGGATTTCTATGCGGCTTCTAATAGATTTCTAGGGGTTAATCATGAATGTGAAATATTCATTACATTCTACATTCATATCCAGAAAATATCATCTGAGAAGCATATGGACTACAGTATATGTTTAAGCTGCTTGTAAGATTGGAATTTCCTATATGTCATATAATATCCAATAGGTTTTAAGGAGGTGCCAAGTTCACTTCATGTGAGTCCATCAGACATTATGGGATTTTTTCATGGTGTCCTATGTATATATATATATATATATATATATATATATATATATATATATATATATATATATATATATATATATATATTTGCCATCATTTCCCAAGAATGCACCACAGCATCTCATTGGAGAACCCTGGGGCCACTATGGAATACACATGGAGTTCCCATTGTGACGTTGCTTTTATTTCCCATTCATAATCCATGGACTCCCATGAGAATCTTCCAAAAGGTCACGCTGACAGTAATTTCTTTATTTCTTTCCCTAATACCTGTAAGCTCTCGTCGCAAAATTCTGCGAACCCTTCAAGTGTTAGAGCGTAACTGTCAGTATCTTACAGTCCTGTAGCTTGGGTAATTGGATTCTTTGGTAAGTGGTTTCCTGTTGTGAATGTCTTTTTTGATGAAAGCACTGTCATTTCTATGCCTCTGCATGCGCAGTGGGAGAAAAAGTGAACAAGCAGAAATGAGGGCTGCTTAACCAGAGGTGGTGAGATTCATTCCCGTCTATGGTGCCATGGAATTAATTGCTGTCCCACTGTGGTGTCAGCCCTAGCAGTATGCTTATATGATTCCCTACAGATGGAGAACAGATTTACTTCTCACTCTTTATTTTGAGATTTGTGCAGTTTGAATGAAATCCAGGCATGATTACTGGAGAAGGGCGATCCAATTAAAGGATTTGGCTTGTGAAGCAGAACGGATGCTGAAATGTGAAGTTAGCATCTTCTGCAATTTACTAAGATAAATTTGGACCCAACGGAGGAGATATGGGTTGGTCTTACCAGGACTACCACCAGCACTAGCTAAGGCTTATCCAGTTATCTAAGCTTTATCCAGTACTCAGATCCTATTTATTCCTTCTCTGCGTGATCAGATTTCTACGGTTATATAAGTTGACTTGCTGGAATGAACGTGACTCAAATTAGAACTGAAAAGTTCAGGTTCCAGTTGATCTTCAGCTAAACTGACATCACGGGAATAAAATACAGATATGATGAGAATATGAAATCTTATTTGACACCTTGTCTAAACGTAAGTATAGATTTGTCAGTGTGCACATGTAATATGTACGGATGTAACTCCTTTTTATTTCTGGTTCATGTCACTTGTTGGATGTGTGTTTGTATTTATTGTGGCTTGCAAACTTTGGCTAAAGGGGCCAACACTTGACCCAAATCTGTTTTAAAAATAATGCCTTTAAGCACCAAATCCAGAGCGAACAGCGATGTCCAGGAATCCAAATATTATTTCCATTTCAGCGACTGAGTCTCCGTAGTTTCATAAGTTTCTTTTCCTCCACACAGAAGAAAATAAACGTATTTGATTAGAAAGATTGCAGATAAACCACCACTCAAGCACAGATTCAGTCATTGCTCTATATATTCATCATTCATGTTATTGTTTCTATAGTAACAGCTTACACAGGGACTTGCACAGCAGATTCTCCACATAATTTAAGACTAATAATACACAGATTTAAAAACTAGTGTTAACAAAGAAAGATGTATACATGGGGGATTTTCTCCAGTGTCAGTGTTTAATTCCTTTCTTAGGCTGTACAGAACATTACCAGTCTATAATTATTTTACATGACTATATAATAATAATAATAATAATAATAATAATAATAATAATATAGTGGGTACTATAGTATATCAGTACATGTGATGAATTCTTACTCTGCACCCTCTACTCTTAAAAATTGGTTCCCATGACAGCTTATTCACTAATGGCTTTTCCCCCCTTTAATATGAGACAGAAAACTTCATATTGAAGTCATTCCCTTGCCCCTTCCGCTGATTGAGGAGCAAGGCGATAATCCCTGGACAGTGTCTAATGGCAGTGAGCAATATTTCCAGCTTAATGGTTGCTGTATTCGAATCCTCATTAGTGGAAGGTGCTAAAATGAAAGTGCAGCACCCACACACAATTTCCCAACCAGCAGAAGAGCTTTGAAAAGTAATGGGGGAAAAAAAAAAAGAATTTAAAGAAAGAGAAAGGGGAGAGTCAGGAAGGAAATGATGTATTATATATTTATATATTCAGAACATCAGTCAGTTCTAAGTGCACTATTTTCTTAGAAAAAAAATAAAAATCTGCCCTGTGGTGGTCTGTGGAATTTATTTAACTGATAATAGGATCCCTGGCTGCAAAAATAATTTGAGCACCCGTGCATTAGATTAATTTTTCACCATGGCGCTGCTGAACTCTTGATTCTGGTTGGTCAGAATGTATTGATGATTTTTTTCTATAACAGTTATCATTTCTAAAGTAACAACTTGCACAAAGACTAGCATGATAGGATGCTCTAAATGAACAGATTTTTTCAAATGTGCAATTACTGATATGGCGAAGCGTCCCGTTTATGTTTATCTCTGTTTAACATTTTTCAAAAGGAGTCTCCAGTGTCAGTGCTTTGTAACAGTCAAAAGTAAAACGTCTCCGACACTTTTCCGATAAGACTTCAGGACAAAGGGAATTGTGGTTTCTTTGTAACCTTACAAGACTTTTTCATCATCAAGAAAGAGAAAAAGGGAGGCTGTCATGTCACAGCAAACCAGTGACTACATTTCCCATCCTGCACTGTGGCCTACAAACATGGCCGTCACGAACTGCGATTCCCAGAACACTCATTCATTCTAATCACACACACCTGCATCCAATCACACCGCAGTTTAAAAGGACTTTCGAGGCTTTCACTCTTTGCAAAGTATTGAGTGTTATCACCGTACCAAATGTTTGTACCTTGTTCCTCGTTTTGTTTCATGTTCTTTGATCATGTTTCTGGTTTCTCGTTCTAGATTCTCGCCTTGCCTCATATATGCCTGTTTGCTGATCGCCTGACCTATTGCCTGTTTTTGACCATGTTAGTGTCTCATGATTTGGATTTGTCTGCCTGCCTCTCTTTATTAAAAGCTCTTATCTGCACTTGCATCCGTCCTAACCTTCATTACGTTAATAACGTGACAGAGGAAATCAATATTTGTAACTGCTATATACATAAGTGACAACATGGATGTTTAACAACATTAACTGTAACAAGGTACTGTTTGATAAATGAAACAAAAAATGCTGGTGTGGTATAAGAGGAATTAAAGACTTCAGGATGTGCTGTTATTGGAAAATAACCCACTTCGGTGTTGATTATTCAGCTGCACAGCTACATTTATGTTTTTTACCCAGGATTTCTTTCACATACAGTACACAGTATTAGTACTAAATGTCCTGATGTATGGTGTTCTTTCAACAGATCTTGACATGGACTTTAGATCTATTAAGTCCTGCTCTCATCATACATATGTTTCCCTGAAGCCTGGAGTATTACTACTCAGAAAAATGATTCAGATTGGCACCCCGTCCAGGGTGTACCCCGTCTTGTGCCCGATGCTCCCTGGGATAGGCTCCAGGTTCCCCGTGACCCTGAAGGAAGGATAAGCGGTATAGAAGATGGATGGATGGAAAAATGATTCAGCACTCTACATGGACCTGTAACATAAATGATAGTTGCACTGTTTACTGGAGATTTGGAAGTGCTATGGTACTTTGAAATATCTTCCTTTTTCTCCTTTTGACTGAAAGTTTCATATAAAACGTCCAAAACTTTTGAAATTGTATACTTCCTCATCTCATTTTTTTTTTTTAGACTTTATCCGTCTTTGCAGAGTTTGTAATAAATTCAAACATTCCTACCATCAGGATGATAAATTCTTTAGGGGTGGAGCAGGGAGGTCTTAGTGTGGCGATTTCAAATGGGACAACTCGCTGGGTGAGGTTTTTCCATGTCAGTGCTATTCCAGGCTCTAAAGAGGGGAGGAATGCCCTACATTCTAGATGATCAGTCCTTCATTGCTATCTTATTTTCCTTCGCCCTCTCTCCACCTCAGTGTGGGGCATAAGGGCCAATCTTCCCAAGACTGCTGCGGAGAACAGATAAAAGCCAATCCCAATCCTCTAAATTAATCCCTTTTCCTCCTCTGTCTGTTTCCCTCTAGTGCTCAGACTCACCTCAGTAATGAAAATGAAAGATTAGGTTCCTCACAAGGTTCCTTCAATCAACTCTATCTTTTCTTTGATATTATGCCTCCATAATATGGTGTACACCATTCTCCACCATTTTTTTTTTTTAAATAAAAATTAATCGATCACTTTCTGTCCCTAAAAATAGAGACTAGTCAAGTTGTACGACTCATTTTCATATAGCAAAAGTCATGAAAATCTTTTTTAAAAGAATGGATCTTCCAAGGTTCTTTGGATCAATGCAGGTTCTTAGCTTCCCAAAAGAATTCTAGTTGGATTGGACATAAAATCTGATGAGAATCTGAATGATGTCATCAAAACTGTCGATCCGTATTGTTGGTAGAGAGAGACTGTACATTTTGAACGCATATATGTTCTAAATGTGAATTTTGTCATTGTTTTGGAGCACACTAGCATATAGACAGCCTTATGGCTAACATATACATACTAAAAGCCACAAAAAAACGTTTTCAATTTTGATTTCATAGGACTTTAAATATCTTTAAACCCATTTCAAGGTTGAGGTTGCTCGTAAATGTGTAACAGGGTTGAGTTTTTAGCATAAAATGAGCAAATACAAAAAATGCAGTTAAAAACATCCATACTAATGGCACGAGGATACTAAGGACATTCTAATAATTTACTTAGATTTTTTTTTTCAAATGAATAATTTACTTTCAGTCTATAATTTGGGTAAAATGGTTCTACTTTCAAAGTGTCCTTGTCAGTCAATATCACAATATCATTGAAAATAAAGAGAAAAAAAATAAAAGAATGAAAGTGCTTACTTTTCTTCTTCCCATGATCTTCATGGAAATCTGTTTGATGCAATTATGTGACTTGAGTGTGAATGTTTTCAGGTTAAGTGAATGTTCTGGGGATAAAATATGCGTTTGGCATAATCTGTAATGGATGACTCATGGAAAATGTTTCATGCATGAGATATTAAATGGATTCACACATTAATGCAAAAATAATCAGACCACTGAAGTTTGAACGATTATATTTCAAGGTGAAGTGTTGTTATAGTAGACTGGGACCGGCGAAAAAATGCTGTTCTCAGCAAAAGCTGTATTAATGTTTAAAGTTTGCTATCTGAAGCATGCACACAGCTTGTCGTGAAGGACACGTTAAATATGTTTCAAATGTATTTTATCTTTACATATTTGTAAATGTAATATTATAATATCATGGAATCACCCATTTTGTACTAATCGGAATATCTTCTAAACTGTAAACTATTTTGTATATATATATATATATATTCTACCCTAATAAAGGTTTGTCCTAATTCTAATGCTCTCTGGTGGACAGCATCAAATTCTGGTAAATGTCACACATACTGAGAGTGAGTCATATCCTGATGTGTTCTTATCTTTTCCATCAGTCCTCATTTCTCTTGTGTTAAAGTCCTCTTTGCAGTGGTGCTTGCCAGGTAGAGTTGGCCCCTTTTCTCTTCCTGTTGTGTGAGCTCTATAAATAGGCGGCCATGTGGGCCGGGCCACCAGAACCATGCAGGTCTCAGCGGGCTCAAAATGTTCCTCCATGCTCATGCAGAGAGAGAGGGCTGTGCTTTCGTCCCCTGTTGCATATAAACATGTTCCATGCTTACTAAGTTTACTGAGACACACTGTTGTGTAGTCGATATACTCTGTTGATTTACTTTGAGAAAAGCATAATATGCGGTAAGTAATAAGCCTGGGGTATTCAATACAAATGTTTGAAGGTAAAGTTACACAAACTTTCTTGCTTACAAAGCTCTGGATTAGCATCTATTAAGGCAGAATGGCCATAATTCTTAACAGTTAAGAACAGATTAGTTCGTGACTATAGTTCGCACATATTTCCGGGGTTGGGGGTTTGATTCCTGCCTCTGCCCTGTGTGCATGGAGTTTGCATGTTCTCCCTGTGCTTCGAGGGTTTCCTCCGGTTATTCCGGTTTCCTTCCCCAGTCTAAAGACATGCGTTGTAGTTAAATTGTCTGTAGTATATGAATGAGTGTACGATTGTGTCCTGCGATGGGATGGCACCCTGTCCAGGGTGTCCTCTACCTTCTGTCCTGAATTCCCTGGGATAGGCTCCAGGCTCCCCGTAACCCTGTGTAGGAAACGTGCTACAGAAAATGGATGGATGCCAGTATTTCACTGGCAATACATTTTTATCACTTTTAACTAGAACCACAGAGGTATCTGCTTTAACTTTGAAGCAAAGAATTAGACACGAGAAGGTAAATTTATTTTGTTTTCCTTTTTTTTAGTTAAATCACATGACAACTTCAAACCGTGGAGGGTGGGGGTAAAGACATGCTTCCTCTGAGACACGCAAAGCCAACTTCCACTTCTTTTGCTCATGCTGCATTACAATGCAGTGTGGCACACTCAGAGGAAAGCACTATCTGCCCCCTTCCACATACATGAGCTCACAGACACCTGCCATTGGCTTATGTCACTGTGATTGACAGGGGAAAGAGAGTAGGCCAGGCCTCCCTCCCAGAAAGCATTGTGAATTTTACTCTTTGACTCCCAGCCATGGATAGCTATGGCATCATTGGTATTCAAACTCACAATCTCTGACTACAACTATAACTATACTATACTATAACTGTAACTATAAATAGATAGATAAAAGTATGCTTTGTCATTCATAAAATAAATCCCCCATCTTGTTCTCCTATTGTATTCTTTTGGTAAATGGTCTGCACTTATATAGCGCTTTTATCCAAAGCGCTTTACACTGTGTCTCATTCACCCATTCACACACACTCACACACCAACGGTAGCAGAGCTGCCATGCAAGGCGCTAACTTGCCATCGGAAGCAACTTGGGGTTCAGTGTCTTACCCAAGGACACTTCGGTATGTAGAGTCATGTGGGCCGGGAATCGAACCGCCAACCCTACGCTTAGTGGACAACCCGCTCTACCAAATGATCCTCAACCGCCCCATTCTTTTCCATTAACAGAACAGCACCTTCACCAAGTGTTTCATTCCACACACAATATGTGCAAAATCATGTTAGCCAACAGGCATTAGTCAGAGTTTGCCTGATTGCCTAGAGTTTATAAAAAAATGTCTTAAGTTACCAGAGTTGAACAGTGTAAATCTGGGCCATCCTAAACAAAAGGTCTTTGTAGTTTTATGTGTCTGAGTTACCTCTTCAAATATTTCACATGGGCATGCAGAAATGCGAAAAAAGAGCTGGAAGAAATTAAACTTGCAGAGTAGTTCAGAAATAAAGAAGATGAAAAAGGTTTATTTTGCCTTACTTAAGTCTATTTTGCTTCTAACTTCACTTTGTAATGCCCAGACATACAGTAAATGCCTCAGGTTCCCTGAACATTGTAGACAAAGCACTTTAAAAAAGAAATGTGTGTGTGTGTGTGTGTGTGTGTGTGTGTGTGTGTGTGTGGCTTTGACTAGTTAATCTGAATGTATGATGGTTAAACAGTCCCTCTTAAGTGAAATAATGCATTGTATGCATTTCCTTCTCAATAATGCATTGATGTAGTCTCTGGTGTTTCAATTCTCAATTACTCATCCAGTATTATTGTCACGTCCATTTCGCATTTTACCTCAACAGCACTTATTTAAAAATATCTTCCAAAAAAACAAACAAACAAACAAACAAAAAAAAAACAGCCGAACAAAATAATCTCATTCTAAACTGTTTAACTGAATTGCAGTATGCTTGATCTACAATCCGAATTCCACAAAAGTTGGGACGCTGTGTAAAATATACATAAATGTAAATAAAAACAGAATGCAATGATGTGCAAATCTCATAAACCCATATGTTGTTCACAATAGAACATAGTAAAAATACCAAATGTTCAAACTGAGTAAATGTACCATTTAAAAAAAAAAAAAAAGAAGGTAATTTTGAATATGATGGCCTCAACACATCTCAAAAAAGTTGGGACGGGGCGACAAAAGGCTGGAAAAATAAGTGTTACTGAAAAGAAACAGCTGGAGCAACATTTTGCAACTAATTAGGTTAATTAGCAACAGGTCAGTAAGATGATTGGATATAAAAAGAGTATCTTAGAGAGGCAGAGTCTCTCAGAAGTAAAGATTGGATGGAATCTGGATGGAAACATATGTTGCTCTAAAACTTGTATATACCTTTCAGCATTGATGGCGACTTTCCAGATGTGCAAGCTGCCCATTCCATAGGCACTAATGCACCCCGTACCATCAGAGATGCAGGCTTTTGAACTGAGCGCTGATAAAAAGTGGATGGTCCCTCTCTTATTTAGTCCTCTTTAATTTAGAGGACACGGTTTCCAAAAAGAATTTCAAATTTCGATTCGTCTGACCACAGAACAGTTTTCCACTTTGCCTCAGTCCCTTTTAAATGAGCTTTGGCCCAGAGAAGATGGTGGAGTTTCTGGATCATGTTCACATATGGCTTCTTCTTTGCATGATAGAACTTCAACCAGTATTTGTGGAAGGCACGGCGAACTGTATTCACAGACAATGAGTTCTGGAGGTGTTTCTGAGCCCATGCAGTGATTTCCATTACAGAATCATGCCTGTTTTTAATGCGGTGCCGCCTGAGGGCCCGAAGATCATGGGCATTGATTTTGATTTCCACCCTTGTCCCTTGTGCACAGAGATTTCTCCAGATTCTCAGAATATTTGGATGATATTATGTACAGTAGATGATGAGATATTCATAGTCTCACAATTTTACATTGAGGAACATTATTCTGAAATTGTTCCACAAATCGTAGATGCAGTTTTTCACAGATTGGTGAACCTCTGCCGATCTTTACTTCTGAAAGACTAAAATACTATTTTTATACCCAATCATGTCACAATTTTTTTGAAAAAAAAACAAAAACATTTTCTGATATTCCCAACAAATCTGAAAATGCTAACTCCTCTATCATGATGACTTTCCCATGGTGGAAAACCTACTAACTATGACAAATTCTGGCACTGGAGACTCCTTCCGTGTTAAATAATCATCTCTTTACAGAAAGTTTCATAAACTGTTATATTTTTTTCTTTATTAAATAACCACACACTTAAAAAAAATAATTCATTATTAGCCTTAGATTATCTGGATAATTCAGCATACAAGTCCCTATGAATGAGTTACTAATCTACACTAATGCAATGCAGCTGAACTACTATCAGAGCTGCTGTTAGGGAAAATGAATCAACATTTTCTGATGAATCAAATTCAAGAATTTAACAGTGACATTATATAAACTTAGTTATTACGTTTAGATTCTGAGGACTGAATCAGGTTTGTTATATTAGGGGTTTATAATTCACAAAGGATTGTTATCAACAATGTTTGCTTTTAATGCATTAATATAATATACCATATAATACAGTGTATACATATAATGCATTAAGACTACATCATTGCAAATTACAAATTCAATATTCTAGGAGATCTTTTGTTTAAACTATATCAATGTCAATAATCCTGTTCAATTGATTGCTGCCCAACAGACATCCAATATTCTGAAATTTGAATAAATAAAAAAAAAAAGCTTTTTTTTTTTTTTTTTTAGAAAACTACTGAGAGTTTCTTTTCCAATCCCCAGAATGGCTCCAGGCAGACCTCAGGGAAAAAAGGCTTACTATGGGCCGTGATATGTGTTATTCATTCTAGGACAGCTCCATCCATAGAAGACATTGTGCTTGATGTGATTATCAAGGGTGGAAGAAAACACATGGCAAACCTGTGAATCATTTAAACATGAAATGTGTTAATGTGAAAATGAAAGTGCTTCCCCACAATTAATATTATAGGATAGACTAAACACTGTACATTAATCATTAAGAAATTTCCTCTGTCATGTCTAATTACGTCTCAGTGTAACTCAATATGGTGTTTGGTGCACAGTGTGCCATTTTATTACTCTGTCAAAACTTGGGACTTGAGCATTATTATGTTATACATTGTGTTTGATGGAGTATTTATTCAACTGCAGGTACATGGCTGCAACATTCTGAAATTATTGGATACTTCATTGGAGTCATTTCCATCTCAGAGCTATGCCATTCCCATCACAGAGCTGTGCCATTCCCATCACAGAGCTGTGTCATTCCCATCACAGAGCTGTGGCATTCCCATCACAGAGCTGTGCCATTCCCATCACAGATCTGTATCATTCCCATCACAGAGCAGAATCATTCCCGTCACAGAGCAGAATCATTCCCGTCACAGAGCTGTGTCATTCCCATCACAAAGCTGTCCCATTCCTATCACAGAGCTGTGTCATTCCCATCACAAAGCTGTGCCATTCCCATCACAGAGCTGGGTCATTCCCATCACAAAGTTGTCCCATTCCCATCACAGAGCTGTGTCATTCCCATTACATAACTGTGTCATCACAAAGCTGTGTCATTCCAATCACAAAGCTGTGTCATTCCCATTACAGAGCAGTATCATTCCCATTATATAGTTGTGTAATTCCCATCACAGAACTGTATCATTCCCGTCATATAGCTGTGTCATTCCCATCACTAAGCTGTGTCATTCTCATCACAGAGCAGTATCAGAGCTGGGTAATCCTCATTACAGTAATTAGTCATTGTCACTACATCATTCCCAACACAAAACCTTGTGATTTCCATTAAAGAGCACTAGGTCATTCCCGTTACACAGCTCAGTCATTACCGTTACACTACTGGACCATTCCTGTTACAGAGAAGAATAAAAAAGCATGCCTATATCAGAGCTGTGTTAATCATTTGTTCAGGACTTATCACTGTATGCCTTTACTTTAAATTAAGACTAACATCTGGTGGCATCAGTAATGAATTCTGCTTGTGAAATGTAATTTACTTGCATTGAGCTAAATAAAGCAGCAGCTTGGTCCTTGTGATACTGGATTGATGGTGCTGCTGCTGAAACAGATACCTGAGAAACACCCATTTAGCATGAATTTAGCACACTCAGTTCACACATAAAGTGATGAAAAGTGACACTAATGCTGTGTATGGATGGGGGAAAAAATCATGCGGAATTAACGACTTCAACCTCTGATGCGTTTCCTATCCAGAAGGAATCAAACATCCAGAACACATACACAGGGAGGCATCAGATACACAATCTCCTCCGCATACGTTCGGATGTTTTCTGCTTCCAAGCTTTCAGCCTGCTTGATCTAAATGATGATCTGCCCTTAAAGAGTACATCACTTCACTCTTCATCTGCTCTAGTCCTTGAACGTAATTACCCCTTGCTACCATTTCTATTTCAGACAAAGCGGCTCCATCAAAGGCCGGTTTAACTTGTGCAGGCAACAACAGTTTGAATCGATGCGTTATTATTTATTAAAAGGGAAGATCTCAGGATGATTAGAAGGATGACTGAATGAAAAAAAAAAAAGAATAAGCTTTTCCCCTTTACATTTCTAATGAGAAAATATCAGATTATGCTTGCTTTTGCTGAAAAACAAAGCGTTTTATGTTCACTTTAAAGCCTTGGAGACATAAGCAGTCAGCCATCTGCCTCTCACTTTCTGCTTTTCTCTCCTATTGATCGTTTCCAGACACTTGTGACTTCCTGACTCCCCCTTTTCCAAGCTCACAGAAGATCTAGTAAACACTTCTAAGCTCTCTTTTCTCTGTCTATCTTCACTGTATGTGTGGATTCCAAGCAACAATAAAGACTTATTGATTTTCTCTCCCCTTTTTCTCCTGAAGGACAGAAGAAGGAGAATGATGGCGGTGATTACCACACCAACTCGTGTGCTGTGTGTATGTTCGGTTTCAGTCCTTGTCTTTTGTCGTCTTTCTCCTCCATGACCTCGTCCTCTGTCCTACATTAATTCGAACCACCCCTGTTTCATGTGCTGTTCATTTACATAAACAGAAACCTCCACTTTATGGGTGTGAAAGGCTGCTTTAATTAGCGCTGCTACCATAGTGAAGATAAGGATGAGGGGTTTGTTTACTCTTTACAGTCGACTAATTCCTCTGCCAGAGAGTTGTGAACCTGGAGTGTGCAGTTAATAAACTACCTAGAGTATTTTCAAAAGTCATTTCAAACAGGCAATAAAATCAATTAAAAATATTAAAGATGGTGGCTAATAATAAACTCATCCACTTAATCCCTAAAACTGAACTAAATCTCAAGCCAGCATAGCGAGTGTGGTATAAGTACAGCTGCACGTGATGGGCATTTTGAGACATATTAGCTGACGAGTAAAGGGGATAGCATACTGCTAACTCAAATATTAAGCTTGAGAGCATTGTGGGAAAACTATTCCACTAAGGTAATTTCATTTCACCCTTAGCTCCCAGTGACCATGGTGGAAAATTCCCTTCACTGCACAGTCTGGAACGGATTCCATGAATCATAGCTCTAATGACTTGAGGACTCCTCGAAGTGTCAGGACAAAACGAATCCTGCAGGTGCTATTAGTGTAATTAGCTTTTTCTTGTGCACTGGGTGGCCATTAGAATGAGGATTGTTTCAATCAATCATGTATAGCCCTGATTCATTAATGAAGCAAAATCAAGGAGAAAACCAGTCATACAGTATGAATGGTACTTCAGGCCTTGCAGTCCTAATTGAGCTAACTTAGCAAACATGGCATGCAGGAGAGCCCTCTTGAGTTGAGAAGAACATTAGGGTGACCTCTGCTTGATGGCGGCATTTCAATTAGCTCTTTATGCAAAAGATGAACTGTGTTCTTCAACACATACTGACCGGATTACAAGCGCATGGTTGCGTACAGTCCTGACCTATCTTTGATTGAGAATGTGTGGCGCATTATGAAGCGCAAAATAAGGCAATGAAGGCACTGTACAGTTGCGCAGCTGAAGAAAGGCATAGTGGATGAATGGGGGAAAATTCTGCTTGCTAAACTTAACTAACTGGTGTCTTCACTCAGCGCCCAAACGCTTAATAAGTGTTATTAAAAGAAAAGGTGACGTTACACAGTGATTAACAGTCGACTATCCCAAATTTTTTGGAGTGTGTTGCAGTCATCAGATTTTAAATGAGTGTATATTTTCAAAAATAAATAAAATTCACATCCTATAAAACAATGAGTGTGTGAATGTGTATGTGTTTGTGCGCCCTGGGATGGATTGTCACCCTGTCCAGGGTGTACCCCGCCTTGTGCCCGATGATCCCTGGGATAGGCTCCAGGTTTCCCCGTGACCCTGAAAAGGATAAAGCGGTATAGAACATGGATGGATGAATGGATCCTATAAAACATCAAGTAATGTATTAATAATGTGTTTTCAATATAGTACAGGCTGAATTGAATTTTCAAATGACTCGTTTTGTTGGTGTTTTTTTTTTTTGCATTTTCCATCCTGTCCCAACTTTTTTGGAATTGGGGTTGTACATCTAGAAATATAAAAAAGGAAAGAAAGGTCTTTGTGAAGAAAAGGAGGGAGGGGCCAGGCTGTGAGGATGCACGCCTGGTACTGAGTAGTCTAATCAGTTGAAGAGAGCGCCAGAGGGAGGGAGAGAGAGACTCTGGTGCATTTTGTGTTGGCGTTATGTTAGTGTATTTTATGTTATGCTTGAATTCGGTCTATTATTAAACTTTACGTTTATGATCATCCGGTTCCCGCCGCCTTCCTCTACCCATTATTTAAGTTTGTTACAGTCTTCTACTATATTCATTTATAGAGCACTTTAACAATACATGTTATTTGCTGAAATCTGGATTTAGATCTAGATCGCTAACGAGTGAGCCTGAGGGGAGTATAGCAAAGAAAAACTCTCTGAGACACATTAATGAAGAAACCTTGAAAGGAACCAGACGCAAAAGGGAATCCATGTGTTCTGGGGGACAATGAATTGCAAACCAATTTGAATTGAAAAGGCAAATGGTAAACAGTCCACTAAACAGTCCTCCACTAATATTGGCACCCTTGGTAAATATAAGCAAAGAAAGCTCTGAAAAATTGTCTTTATTGTTTAACTTTTTGATCTTTTGTTAAAAAAAAAAATCACAAAAATACTTTGCTCTCATGGATATCAAACAATTGCAAACAAAAGACAGGTTTATCCAACAGAAATATCTTTGTTAAATATAGGTGTGCAACAATTATTGAGGTATTGGCATGAGGTACTTTTCCATATGGCTACCTCTCTGTGTGCACCAAAAAAACCTCTGGTGTTTATTACCAAAAAGCTCTATTTTGGTTTCATCTGACCATAGAACCCAATCCCATTTGAAGTTCCAGTAGTGTCTGGCGAACTGAAGACGCTTGAGTTTGTTTTTGGATGATAGTAGAGGCTTTTTTCTTGAAACCCTTCCAAACAACTTGTGGTGATGTAGGTGACTTCGGATTTTTGGAGACTTTCTGACCCCAAGACACAACTAACTTCTGCAATTCTCCAGCTGTGATCCTTGGAGATTTTGTGGCCACTCGAACCATCCTCTTCACAGTGCACTGAAACAATATAGACACATGTCCAATTCCAGGTTGATTCATAACATTTCCAGTTGACTGGAACTTCTAAATTATTGCCCTGATGGTGGAAATGGGCATTTTCAATGCTTGTGCTATTTTCTTATAGCCACTTCTCATTTTGTGAAGCTCAACAACCTTTTACCACACATCACAGCTATAGTCCTCGGTCTTACCCATTGTTATGAATGACTAAGGCAATTTGGCATATGTGTTACCTCATATTTATACCCCTGTGAAACAGGAAGTCATGGTTAAACAATCTCCTGTTCCAAGTCACCAAGTTGTACTTAAATATGTAAAATACCAATTGTAATATAATTCAAATATATTTTTCTCATATGAATTCATAGGGTTGCCAATAATTGTTGCACACCTTTGCTCATATTTACCAAGGGTGCTAATATTAGTGGAGGGAACTGTACAATATATAGGGTGTTGATATAGGATGTTGAATAGGCATGGGATTCCTATTGGATAGGAATATTCTAGCATAGATATTATAATGCCAGAGGTGCCAACATTGATAACCCATTGAACCTACCCTGCGTACTAAAATAGTTTAGGATTACAAAATAACGGAAGCAATGAAAAAATGGAAAACATGAGTCACAGAAGGTTCCTTTTACTCCAGATAAAGGCTCTTGGTGCCTAGTTTTACAGTAAATTGAATGAAACTGTGTGTTACTGTTTTAGTAAACTATAGTCAAAGTTTCTATACAGTAAGTTTCTGACACTATAATCTGCCAGAACTGTAAGTATTTTCCCAGAATTCCAGGCAGGCTGCAGTATTAAACTGTATCATATCATCTTAGGGAGGTTTTCTTCGCCACCGGCTTACTCAATTGGGATAAATTCACACACTTAAAATCTCTATCCCATGTTTATAAATTCCTGTAAAGCTGCTTTGAGACAATGACCATTGTAAAAAGCGCTATACAAATAAAATTGAATTGAACTGAATTGAAATTAAAACACATGTAAAGTATTGTACTGGTTTGAATTTAGCTGATGGCAGATGGGAGCTACAGTCTAGCTACAGGGCTAGAAATTTTTCATTTTATTAACCCTCTTTGGTCTGATTACTGGAGTGATGTTCTAATTTGGTATGATAATAAAAAGAAAATTATTTAAAGATACCTGGACCTGGACAGGGATATGTGATTATTAACCGCCTCAAGAGAGTTCAGGTCAGATGTCAAATTTACCTGATGTATGGCTCTAGTCAAAGGTAGTAATGTGAAGTGCCTGTGTGAAATAAAACCAATTTCCAATTGTTTTACTGATTGCCATAATCTAATCATTAATGATTAGGCATGACAAGACAGCTGTTGTTTCCATTCAATCATGTTTTTGCTTATCTGTAACTTTATAAGCAAGGGATTTTCTATAAATGGACCATCACAAATTTGAGTTGCATACCCATGCTTTACTGTAGTGTAGACTCCTAACAAGAACCTCAAGCTGGAGGTCAAATATATAATAGTCTTTCTTTTTTTTAGAGATGAGAATAAACACTGACACACTTACAGTCACTAAATATGTCCAAGAACAACTCCTGCTGCGATGTCAATACACAATCACTGTGCAGAAGGAGCAGATTTATTCACAGGTTTGCTTACACAAGAGAACCATTTGTAAATGAAATCGAGTGAGACATAAAGGTTAATTGCGGCGCTGCAGCACTTGAATAGTTCACTGTCAATGTGATCAGGGCTAGCGCTTTTTGCTACATCTATTCTAATCTACGATTTGTTTTACGGCCCTGCATTCCTGCTGTTTCTCTCTTTGTATGCGTGATGATGAGAAGCAAAGAATAAGTCTGCCAAAGTGCGTGGACCTCATCCAATTGATGTGTGAAAAATTGTGAACATGTTCGGCAAAATATAAAAGCCTTCATGTGTTTAATGGTGGAAATGCAATGCTGTGGGAAAGAGCTACTGGCAGCTGAATATGATGGAGCTATCACACATGAATTTCCATTATGTTAAATCATATTGCTTACACTAAGTTGCCAGGAAATTAGTTCATAATTTTGTATACCTGGGAAAGAATCTGGCAACAGGGCATACACATATACAGTGTCCTCCACTAATATTGGAACCCTTGGTAAATATGAGCAAAGAAGGCTGTGAAAAATTGTCTTTACTGTTTAATATTTTGTTAAAAAAATCACAAAAATACTCTGCTCTCATGGATATCAAACAATTGCAAACGAAACACAGGTTTATCCAATAAAAATATCTTTGTTAAATATCAGGAAATGTCAGGACATCTGTCTATGAACTGAATCTCAAGAGAAAGTTAGTCATGCAGCAAGACAACGATGCGAAGCACACACGTCGTTCTACCAAAGAATGTTTAAAGAAGAATCATGTTAATGTTTTGGAATGGTCAAGTCAAAGTCCTGACCTTAATCCAATTGAAATGTTGTGGAAGAACCTGAAGCAAGCAGATCATGTGAGGAAACCCACCAACATCCCAGAGTTGAAGCTGTTCTGTACTGAGGAACGGGTTAAAATTCCTCCAAGCCGATCTGCAGGACTGATCAACAGTTACCGGAAATGTTTAGTTACAGTTATTTCTGCACAAGGCGGTCACACCAGATACTGAAAAAAAAGGTTTACATACTTTTTCCACTCAGAGATATGTAATATTGGATCATTTTCCTCAATAAATTAATGACCAAGTATAATATTTTTGCATTATTTGTTTAATTCGTTCTTTTTTTTTTTATCTACTTTTAGGACTTCTAATCCATCTGATGATGGTTTAGCTCATATTTATGCAAAAATCTAGAAAATTCTAAAGGGTTCACAAACTTTCAGTACCACTGTACCGTACACACCATCAAATCAGACAAATATGGACCAAAAGTATCAGTTATCCCTAAATATATTGTACACCATTTACCTGATACTGTCTTGAGTAGCCAAACCTTCTACACAGACCTGCAGACCTGGCTCCACCTAAAAATACCTGACATTTAGCCTGGCATGCAGGAGACAGGATCTAGAAACTTCTCCGCCCCCACTTTCTATCCGTAGTCGTTTATTTCTGACTGGCCTTGTGCTGGGATGTTAATTGGAGGTCTTGCTAGGGTCACAGAGATCAGTAAAAACAAAGAATATAAGAAAGGGAGAGATCAGGAGGGTGCATGAGAATGAGAAACCTTAGAGACTGACCCTGTAGGTGACTTAGTTTCTGGAATATTGTATCACACTGGGTCATTTCCTGGGGTAATTAATATACTGAAGTGTATGTCAGGAATGGGTCAATGGCAAACATCATGAGGATGTGTGTTTGGAAAAGAAGATATATAGTAAGAATTATTATACACAGACTTACTCCAATCCAGTGTAGTTCATTTATCCATCCATCCATTTTCAGTAAGCACTTTATCCTGGTAAGGATTTTGGTAGACCCCAAGCCTATCCTGGGAATACTGGGTCCGAGGCGGGTGAAACTCCAGCTCATTTGTGATGACACTAAACAAGGGAATACCAAGTAACCAGGCTACAATGTGTAATGGTTTTAATAAAAGCAAACATAACTGTAACAAAGAATTGGACTAATAGATACTGTAAACATGCACAAAATAACTATACTAGCGAAAAGCATTAAAACAGGTGAGAAGCAAGAGATGAGAACGAAGAAACAAGAAGATGTAATAACCATGACAACATAGAATGAACTAAAGAAAAACCAATAAACTAACAGTGTAGTTGAAAATGAAGCCAAAACAATTACAAAAGCATGTGTCAAACTGAGAAGAGTGCTTCTGACTCTAGCAAGTGTGACATGTGCTGAGATGAGTAATTCGTGACACCATCCCAGGGCACAATATACACTCATTTACACCCAGGGGAAATTGATAGGCTCTAATCCACCTCCTGGTCTTTTTGGGAGTTGGGAGGAAACTGGAGAACCCTGGAGGAAACCCACACATAAGTAACATGAGTTCAGGATTGAATCGGGGGTTCCAGAGTTGTGAGGTAATTCTATGCCACTAAAATAAGTCATAAACTGTACCAGGCTTAGACACTATAGATAGTTTTGCTAGGAAACATGACTACCAAACTACCTCTTTATGACGTGATGATCATCCCATCTCATCATTTCAAACACCCAGCAGGAAAATTCTCAATGTGTGATATTCATCAGGTACAGAAAGGTTTTTTTTTAAAGGCAGAGTGTATAACAGAGTATAAAGCTCTTTTGACAGGAAGTGCACTGTTTACAGCAGTCTGACATCCTTCTCCCTGTGGAGCACTTAAGATCAGGCTCCATCCTGCTTATTCTACCTTTAATCAAAGACCTGGAAGGAGCTCTGGAGAATCTCACCTTAAACAGGATGATATTCCGGCGGACGCTTCACATCTTGCAGTGGTGCTGTGACTAGAGACGTTAACACACACATACACAGGCACACATCTGACACTGACAAACACTTGACTAGTCCCTGCCGTTATCGCTGCTGGCCACTTGCCAACGTGGCAGGGTGAATTTTTGCCGGTCCACAGCCACCGATTCCGAACAGTTCCCTCACTCAGTCACGGCTCTCACCTTGGACGTGAGCCAGGAGAGCGATAACTCTGCGCTGCATGCAAGGCTAGCCAAGTGACATAAAGCAGAAGAGGCAGATAGGTGATTCACATCGAATGGCATTGATTAAAACATTTTTCATGTTGCTCTGTCTGGATTTTTGCTTGACAGGAGATGCACAGGGCATGCTTTGAACTTCACATAGAAGAAAACATGAGGCTAGATGAGGTTTAAAGAGGAGGACAAGAAGTGAGCAGGAGAGGAAATGGAGACAAGAAGGGTGCAATGGATAGAAAGAAAGGCGAAGAGAAGTAAAGAACAAGATGAATATAAAGACAGATAGAAGACATAGCAGAGAAAATGAAATTGAGTGATCAAGAGAGTAGTACTAGTATGATTATTGTGCTTGACTATTAATAGTGTACTTAACAACAGTTAATATATGTCTTGTTTTAAGCATACGTGTCTTATTGTTTACAAGAGAGACACTTGTTTAAAAAAAAGGTAGAAACAGTGTAAGAAAAGTAAACAGTCAAGAATAAATAAAGGTGAAAAAGTGTCCTACGTGTCACGTGGGAACACTGGTAAAATATTTACAATGGCATTTAATAGGAGAACAATTTAAACAATCTGAAACATAAGAGAAAATGATCCGGTTGCACTGTTAGCGTATAGAAAAACAGCATAGATGTTGAATGTTATCCTATCCATCCATTCTTTTTTCCATACAGCTTTTCCTACGCAGGTCATGGATTAGCCTGGAGTCTATCCCAGGGAACTTGAGGCATAAGGCGGGGGACACCCTGGACAGGGTGCCAACCCATCGCAGGGCATAAATTCACACACATTCATAAAATACGGACAATTTGGAAATGGCAATCAGCCTACAATGCATGTCTTTGTACTGTAGAAGGAAGCTGGGGTACCCAGAGAAAACCCCAGAAGCATGGTTAGAAACGTAAACTCTACACACACAGGACAGAGGCAGGATTTAAACCCCCAACCCCGGCAGAGCAAATATGCTAGCCACTAAGCCACTGTACCACTATTCGATGATATATTAATGAGACATCCAATGTGGTAAAGAATGTGGTAAAGCTGTTAGAGCAATCATTGGACACAAATTTCCAGAATGCAATGCAGCTATATTATGCAGTCATGCTGAGTTGCAGCAGAAAATCGGCTTGGGTAGATAGTGATATACGAGATGACGTGCGCTATGGCAATAATGATGGTATTTGCATGAAAGGTGAAGCTTTGGAAGCTGAATTTTTTGAGCAGAGGTAACACAACTAGACAGACTAAAGGACTAAAGCACTGCTGTATCACTCTCTTCATTTAGAGACGAAGCGAGGGAAAAATCCCATAAACCAGGTAGTCGAATGGCATTGTGGGTATTCTAGGAAACTTTTCCCAGTGAATATAGACCGACATGTCAGCAAAATATGTTGACTAAAAACTCTGAATATCATTACAAAATACACCTTGGATGCCATTGAAGACCACATGTTAATTATAAAGATTAATATGCAAGTCATTCAGGGTGGATCCCTTGTCATCCTGAGGTGCTGAACTCATTGCAATGATAAATGCATCCTCCATATCTTTGTAGGTTAGGACATCTCTATTCTTTGTAGGTTAGATTTATTGGAACATAAAATATAGGGCCAGTAGTATGTGGACACCTGTCCATCACACTTACTGTTTATGTGCTGTTTGAACACCCCATTCCAGATATAGCCGGTTATAATAACCTCCGGTCTTCTGGGAAGGCTTTCCACTAGATTGTGGAGTGTGGCTATGGGGATTTGTGTCAGAAGAGCATTACTGAGATCAGGCATGGTGCACAGGCCTGGTGCACAGTTGGCATTTCAATTCATCCCAAAGGTGTTCAGTGGGGTTGAGGTCAGGACAATTGTAATGTTACAGCACACAAAGACGTTCTATACGATTGTGTGCTTCCAACTTTGAGGTGATAATTAGGGTAGGCCCACATATGTGCGTCCACATACTTTTGGCTGTATAGTCTATATTATGTATGAAAATTATCAGCAGGCCTCATTGGCACAAATCTCTTCTATAGTATGATCAAGCTCAATCTCTCAATTCAAATGTTGAGGGGTTTTTTTTCCCCCACTCACTTACCTTTCTCATGTCTGTCTGTTATGTATTTCCCATTGGTCCCAAGTGGAATGAGTGCTCAACGATAGCAACGGTGAGAATCACTAAGAGCCCATTCACATCTCTTAGCTTAGGTGTGAAAATAAAAGACGATTACTCTTTACCCCGGATACCTGCCTGGACCAAAATAAACTGCAAGTCGCAAATCATCAGATCCTACATGGTTTCAGACTGTAAAAATAAAAGCCACTGGCTTCTCTTTTTGCATTTAGGGAGTGTATCCAGACAGTTATTACTGCTGCCATTCTGCCATCATGGCCTGAGGAAGCTCCAGCAAGAGATGAGCCAAAACAGGCCCTCCCTTGCTGTTATTTTTCCTGATGAAAAAAAGGGAGAGAAAAATACAGATCTGGTAACTGACAGCCTGTCCTTTTGTGTTTGCATCTTGGATTATTTACAGGCCTGTGGTTTCCCTGGAGCAGGGCCACATACGCCATTTTTTAATGCATGAGCTACCTTACTTTGCTTACCAGAAAACTGCCCAACAAATATTATGACTCTGTTCAGTGACAAAGGAGGTTATTTCAGCAAATCAACAGAGCCAGCCTGTGACTTCATATGACCTACATGGACTCTTGTGAATTATACAATCAAGCAGTCATACTGAAGCAAATAATAACATGCTCAGACTTGCAGATGAGTTTTCTGAGTTTAGGATCGTGTTTATGAGTTCCTCTGCCACATTGTTCATTGAACAAGAGTGTTTTGTTCCAGCTGTGCTTATGTAAGGTTATTGTGTGAATCACAGAAGCTATGCAAAACCAGTGATGCAGGATTGTCCTATTGGAGTAACCCTGCAGTCCTGCTTGTCTTGTATGATGCCCATCATTTTATACCCCTTGTTTTTGGTATATGACTGGCGTTTTAACTTCAAATCAGTGCTGACTGGTTCCCTTGTGTCACATCCACTCTTTGGGTCCATGCATTTCCCTGTAGTCGCATGCCAATTCCTGATCCTCCATTTCATCATCATCATCATAATCATCAGCAGTGAACACTTGAGGTCTAGTATAATGGTTCCTCCAAGGAGTCATTTCTGTAGGTCAATCCTGGAGCAGTGGATTTGACTGCAGACTAGACATTGTTCTATGTGGTAGAGACTCATTTCCTTGTTTTTGCTTGCAGCCCATCAGATCTTTATCAATTGTAGCTCCTTCAGAGACTCCTTTCAAGTATATTGTTCTGCTGTGTACAGTGACAGTTAGCCATGATCTTAGACGGGAGGCTAAAATCTAATATGTATCAACAGCATGACAATGAAACTATTCAGACTGAGCAATGCATTACATCATGAGGTCTCATTCATAACATAATAAGAATGATGATGGCCAAACTATTACAAACACTAACACTTAGGCTGTGTTTATATTACCAGGTTAAATCCAATTTTCTGCCTTAATGTGGCAGATCTGTGTGGACACAATAAAGTGACTTGACTCACTTTTGTACGTCATCCTAGCTTGGATACATATCTGATCATGTGAACTGTATCTGATAATATCTTGTAATATGAAAGTAGCCTTAAAGACTTTTAATGATTTCTAAATTTTACCAGTTTTTAACACTCTACTGGGTTCATGCCATGTTTCCTATGAACACCAAATGGTAACTAGAAAAGTAGTAACTCTGCCATTCAAACCAAAGTTAGGGTTCTGTCGTCTGATTGGACAATGTGTGTATAGGCTATCTACTTTTAGTTTCTCCTCTGAAGGCATTTTGAAAAAAAAAAAAAAAAAAAAATCTATGATAGAGTAAATAACCCATCTTGTATTTTACACAAGCTAGAAAGAAATCAGCCCCAGCCTCACTTCAGATCATTCCGTCCAAAAGAAAATCCACAATTGTCCAATTTACCAATTACCACATTTGTTAACAGCAAGTAATATGATGTGGATGCTAAAATGTAACCTTACTATATTTTGATGTTTTTAGCTAGCCCATTTATACCAAACACACATGGCCCTGTGTAAAATTCCAGTTCTTGATGTCAACTTTTGGAGATTGTTCTGGAAAAGAATCAAGCATTAACAAATCATGATCAGTCCATTTGAGCTAGTGTTTCATGCTGGTGGAACTCAGTATTGTGCAGTATTTTCTCGAAGTATCTCTGATGCTGTTCTTCCAGACCTCTAGGGTGTCTGCTACAGCAAGTCACTGTTTATGCCTTATTTTTGTTTGCCACATACTGCTAACTCCTTGATGCATGTTGTATAGAGCCATATGCTATATGTCACCTTTTGCTGCCTGACTGGCTTTTGACTTTGCATTTCCCTTTGTCACATCTATTTTGTGTTCAAGCTCTCCTGGATTCAAGAGCTAACTAACTTTGTAATGTGGTGGCTGGATTGATTTATGACTCTTTCCTCACAGCTTCACCAAAGGCATCAGTGTTCCCTTTCCGTTGCATCAATCATGCTTAACACTAGTAATGAAATCAAAAAGCTAATGGCCACCAAAGACTGGCAGAGCTGCTGCTGAAGCAGGGGATTTTTTTTGTTGCTGGCATATTCATTTGTTTGTGTGCAATGTGTCTGTGACACGTGTGTGCCATTCACTGGATACATATTGATCAGGTTGAAAGGGGGGGAGGACAGGGACCTGCTGGTGTGACAGGTGTTCTTGGCCACTGCCTGCCACACTTTAGCCGCTGTTGATGAGCGCGTCACCCTAGAGAAAGCAGTTGAGAGTACTGATTGACAGTGCAGTTGTTGCAAGCAGCACCAAGGGTTGCAGGGGTTAGCTGCTGGGATTCCTTTTTGGTTTCCCATCTTCCACCCCTTCCATATAGTACAGTGTAATAACCTGGAATTGAGATGCACTTAACTGGGATTATAGGTCACAAATTTACACCACATTGTCCATAACATTAAGCATCAATATGGTTTTAAAAAATATTTACAAATAAAATGCATAAAAGTTGTGATTGCATAAGTATTCACACCCTAGTAGAAAAACAAAAAAACAAAACCCTAAATCAAACCAGTTGCCATCATAATTACATTCATAAGTACTTGAATGAAGTTATTGTCATGTGATTGTAATATAATACACCTGTTCCAGGAAGACCCAAGTGTTTATTAGAGAATATACCTAAACAAATAGTATCATGCAGACAGAGGTGGGTAGAGTAACCAAAATTTTTTAGTCAAGCTTAGTCAAACACATGTAAAACTAATTATTAAAATAATTACTCAAGTAACAGTAAAACTGATGATGTTAATAATGATTTGACTAAGAGTAGTAAAGTATCCAATGAGAAGACTACTCAAGCAGCAATTTACTAGTTACTTTAGATCTGATTAAAATGAATGGAAAATCTTGATTTTCTTGAAAAATCTTGAAATCTCAGACCACATGGAGGACTGTAAGTAACACTTCTCCTTGAAAGTCTTCAATTATACTGTACGTGATATAGACCAATTATTAAAACTACATACATTCTTTAACATTTAACAGTAACGGAGGAATGCCACGGAACATAGCAAAGTAAAAGCACATTTCTGTGATTAAAATGAACTTAAGTAAGAGTATAAGTATGTCCAGTTAAACCTTTTCTCAAAAGTACATTTACTCAAGATACTCAAGTAAATTTAACGCGTTACTACCCACCTCTGCATGCCGACCAAGGAGCTATCAAAACAAATCATGGACAAAGTTCTGAAGAAATATTAGTGGTTGCACCAGAATCATGGCAATGGGGGTAAATACTTTTGCAATCTGTATTGATTATCAATCCAATTCAATATTATCAATTATTTCATGCAGATTCACAATTAATGGCCTCCCAATGGACTCCATTTAAGTTCCAAGTTGTAACAATACAAAATGTGTAAAAGTTCAAAGGGGGTTGAATACGTATGCTAGTTACTGTAGGCAAGCCTGTGCAGAGATCATTATGATGCATGTCACCACTCTCTTTATTATTAGGAAATATGGCAATGATGCCACTCACTCTTGCGTGAAATTGAGCTAACATCCTATGTTTACTTTTTCATTTTTTACTCGTTCAGCTCGCCTTTGTTAGTTCAATATCAAGTTTTATTTATTTATTTATTTAGTTTTTGTGAGGTGTTGTTTTGAAGGGCCTAGGGGTTATTGGTGTGTGACTGCCCTTTCCACAAATCAATTCACCTCTTAGACAGCCGGTTCCCTCCGACTGAGTGCCAGACAAACAGTGCATTGTGTTGGAAGGGACGGCTTTCTTTCATAACTGGGACACAAAGCTTGATTAAGGTTCAGGAAAAGCTTTTCAGAAGAGATAAACGAAGTCAAGCTGGGATCCAATCGAGGCATGCGGCAGATTGATGACATTCCCTGTGCCCACGCACATGTTTGGACTTTCTTCTACGGATAACTCTAGTCAAGAATCTCTGCCAATCAGCCATTATTTGTGCAATAATATTTACATAATGAATAAAGCTGCAGGCAAGAGAGCGAGCACTACGCTTATGTAAATCGCAACAGCAATGCTGTTCATCCCCCACTGGTTCACAACTGTGCAATTTGGAGATGCTTTCTGAATTACTGACACAATCTGGCATTGTTACCAAATGCCATAGCTCTGCAGATTGGGGAAATGTTATTGCTGGTGTATCTCTTAGAGTTTAGATTTTGAATTTTTACAAACTGGGCATGCACATGTGTGGAAAGATTTCATGGTATTCTACCTTCTCGTAAATGACCAGTAGAAAGAACCTCAGCTATCCTGTCTGAATAGCACTTTTACTTCCTACATTCTTAAATCTTTCATTCAGCTGAAATAATGTTTTCATCTCTGCTCTAGCTTTAAGCATCCTCAGGTTATTCCCACCAAAGTGCTCACTTGCAGTCCTTTGTACTCAGGAGTAGTAAGATGCCACTGATTCGCTGGCCTTCAGCAACACTGAGGTGAGCATCTGATGGCTTCCTCTGTCTGACATGGGTCTCAGGGTCAATTTAGGCACGCTTGATAGGGTTCTGAAGTGCGCCCATGGCACAGTGGTGTCTCTGCAAGAACTTTTATGATTGACTCTTGTCATATCTTTTTTGTTTTTATCTTTCACTTTGTCCATTTTGTCAGGTCTCATCAGTGCACAGTGCCTCTTTCAGACTGCTTTCCTGACCAGTGCTCAGTGAGACGTTTTGTTCTCCCCTGTCAGAATGTTCCCTTGTGTCCTGCCCTATTTTCTGGTTCCATTACACTCTATCCCTCTTGGATTGGTTTGAAGTGAGTTATACTCAGCTCTCCCACATTTTCCTCACAAACTTGTTATAACTTGTGATGGAGATTTTTATTTATTTATTTATTTATTTATTTATTTATTTATTAAAACTTTTCTGATTTTTGAACCTGGTTACTTATGATAATTTCATGCAATGGACCATATTTGGAACAATGGACCAATGGGTGCAATGGACCCTATTTATTTACCTGCATACAAGTTTATATAATCAAATAAATCATTTGCAGGAGCAAGAAATGTTATTCATGGAAATCCAGAGAGTTCAGAAAAATATTTGTAACCTGAAAGATTTTCTGACGTTGTGTAAATTTATGCATATGGACTCTCAGTAATGTGAGAATTAACTGACTGGCTTCAAACGTATGTTTGGCAATGAGTTACTGCAAATTTATTTATAGATTACATAGGTAAGTTTAAATAGTTTTTTTTTACTCATTTGCACACACAAATTTAAAGTAAATCTATGAAACTCGTTTGTTTCATGTTGAAAGAAAGCAATCAAAATATATCCGGAAATGAAGACATAAAACTAGCTATTAAATAAGGAGAAGGAACAGATTTTGTTTGAAATGTGCTGGGAATTATTTTCCATTCAGTTTGACCTACGAAACATATACATATACATAAACATTTACGTATACACTTTCCTGCTAGACTTTACTAAAAGATTGATAATGACTTTGTCCCTGGCATGGTACTGAATATCAGTGAGCTTGAAATTGGTTTGCAGTATACAGTATACTGATTGCATCCATGTCTTTACAGTCTTTACAATATACCATATTTGATCCATGGAGCATATTAGTAAACCATATAGGCTCCTGATTAGTTTCCTGACAAGAACTGTAACGGGCGAAAAAATCTGGAACTCTTCTTTGACAGTCCGTACATAAGGAAGAAAAGGCTAATGGAGCGAATAGATCATGTGCAAAAAGGACTGTGAGGGTGCATGAAAGGGAAAGATGGAAATGAGAGGAGCTTGTGCTATCTCCATCCACTGTATGCAAGTTGTTTATGTGATATGACAGAAGAACAGAGCTGGAAGGCTAGAGCTGACACTAGCCATGGGGTCAAGAATGGGTTCAGTACTCAAAGTTGGAACAGGGGGCGTAGATAGTCCTTTTTCACGGGGGTGGCCAGGTTAGACCTAATGGCAATCTAGGGTGCTCATCTGCATTCATAAAAAAGACATAATGTGGCTTCCCCTATTTGTATAGACTGATTGGATCCTCATTGGACGTATGTAGATGGTCTAGCACTAATAGCTAACATACAGTGCATCCGGAAAGTATTCACAGCGCTTCACTTTTTCCACATTATGTTGTATTACAGCCTTATTCCAAAATGGATTAAATTCAGTATTTTCCTCAAAATTCTACAAATAATACTCCATAATGACAACATGAAAGAAGTTTGTTTGAAATCTTTGCAAATTTATTAAAAACAAAAAACAAAAAAGGCACATGTACATAAGTATTCACAGCCTTTACTCAATACTTTGTTGAAGCACCTTTGGCACCTATTACAGCCTCAAGTCTTTTTGAGTATGATGCTACAAGCTTGGCACACCTATTTTTGGGCAGTTTCTCCCATTCTTCTTTGCAGGACCTCTCAAGCTCAATCAGGTTGGATGGGGAGCGTCGGTGCACAGCCATTTTCAGATCTCTCCAGAGATGTTCAATCGGGTTCAAGTCTGGGCTCTGGCTGGGCCACTCAAGGACAGTCACAGAGTTGTCCTGTAGACACTCCTTTGTTATCTTTGCTGTGTGCTTAGGGTCGTTGTCCTGTTGGAAGATGAACCTTCACCCCAGTCTGAGGTCCAGAGTGCTCTGGAGCAGGTTTTCATCAAGGATGTCTCTGTACATTGCTGCATTTATCTTTCCCTTGATCCTTACTAGTCTCCCAGTTCCTGCTGCTGAAAAACATCCCCACAGCATGATGCTGCCACCACCATGCTTCACTGTAGGGATGGTATTGGCCAGGTGATGACTGGTGCCTGGTTTCTTCCAGACATGATGCTTACCATTCAGACCAAAGAGTTCAATCTTTGTTTCACCAGAACAGAGAATTTTGTTTCTCATGGTCTGAGAGTCCTCCAGGTAGGCTGTCATGTGCCTTTTACTGAGGAGTGGCTTCCGTCTGGCCACTCTACCATACAGGCCTGATTGGTGGAGTGCTGCAGAGATGGTTGTTCCTCTCTCCACAGAGACACGCTGGAGCTCTATCAGAGTGGCCATCGGGTTTTTTGGTCATTTCCCTGACTAAGGCCCTTCTCCCCCGATCGCTCAGTTTGGCTGGGCTTCCAGCTCTAGGAAGAGTCCTGCTGGTTCCAGACTTCTTCCATTTACAGATGATGGAGGCCACTGTGCTCATTGGGACCTTCAATGCTGCAGAAATGTTTCTGTACCCTTCCCCAGATCTGTGCCTCCATACAATCCTGTCTCGGAGGTCTACAGACAATTCCTTGGACGTCATAGCTTGGTTTGTGTTCTGACATCCATTGTTAACTGTAGGACCTTATATAGACAGGTGTGTGCCTTTCCAAATCATGTCCAATCAACTGAATTTACCACAGGTGGACTCCAATCAAGTTGTAGAAACATCTCAAGGATGATCAGTGGGAACAGGATGCACCTGAGCTCAATTTTGAGTGTCATGGCAAAGGCTGTGAATACTTATGTACATGTGCTTTTTTTTTTTTTTTTTTTTTTAAATAAATTTGCAAAGATTTCAAACAAACTTCTTTCACATTGTCATTATGGGGTATTGTTTGCAGAATTTTGAGGAAAATAATGAATTTAATACATTTTGGAATAAGACTGTAACATGACAAAATGTGGGAAAAGTGAAGCGCTGTGAATACTTTCCGGATGCACTGTAATACGTTAGCTACATTGTATGAAGTATACTAGCATTGTGAATAGCTACTTGGTATCTAATAGAACTAAATAAATCCAGTGTTATTGTCCGTTGTGGTTACTGGGGCAGGGAACAATCCGCTTCTTATTTACCTTGCTATACTTACTTGTTCCTCACCTTTGCACAATGATGCGCTGAACTTTCAACTTTCCCAGAGATCTTGTAGTGGGTATTATGTCATTATTCAAAATAGCTGATCACAGCCAGATTTAAGTCGTTCCGTTTCTCATCATATGATATTGATAGCAGCACTACTAATAATGTCTTACTGGGGTGGCCAGAAACATGCTTCATACTAGGGTGGCACTGGCCATCCATAGCCACCGCTTAGATACACCCATGGCTGTCCGGGAGACCAAAATGGTAGGTTTACCGGACAGTATATACATCTCCCAGGATGTTTTGTAATTGGATGATCTCTCAATAAGAACAACATATTCCACAGTATATGACATAAGTGGAGCAGGATGATGAATGGCCAATGACTCTATTACTGAGCTTCAGACACTACACAACGGTCCTATCAGCATGTGTCACCTTATCAGATGACAAAATTGTATCTACTGAGTTAGAGTTAGTATACTACAGAGGCAGTGGAGACGGGATGTCTGTAGATTAGACTATTTATTGGTTTAATTGGCTGCCTGAGGCATGGGGAACTGCAATGGCATGGATCATACCATGTTAATAAAATAATTGTGTCACCTTCCTACTGGAGCATGAAGAATAATGTTACATCATAGGCATATAAACTCTTTAGTTATAATGAGCTCTGGCAATCATTTACCAACAGATATGTCAAGCGCCACAGCAGGTTAACTTTAAAACGTCGCATGCCATCTCTCAACGGAAATGCCCAGATGGTGTTTCATTTCCTGCCATGGGAGAATGGAGAATGGTAATAAGAACATTAGTGTGTTGATGCCAGTGCATGCTACCACAAAAAAAGGGTTTCAAATCAATTACATTATGCAGACAAGAAGAAAGTATGATTAATGGTGTGATTCCATCAGTGACACTTACATGGGATGTAATCACTCTCATGATTTCCTGTCTAAGTTTTTTGCCTGTTTTTTTTTTTTTTTTTTTACTACTTTGCAGCTCTGTGGTCACTGAACATGGACTTGCCTAGAAGCAAAGACTCATACAGGCTCACATTTTGGCCCCAGGGCTGAGGTGAACAAACTGGGATTTGCTTATTAATCCTCCTCCATCTCAGCCTAGCAGAGAAAAATGACAGCAACCCACATTTGCCGGTTAAAAATATCTCTAAACCTACATGTGTTAGCTGGTTTTGGGCCCCTGTGCAGATTTAGGCAATCCACTGAAGTGAGCCCAGAAAATCCCATCAATCATTCAAAGATAGACAGATAGATAGATAGATAGACAGACAGACAGACTATATGGTCAAAAGTTTGTAGATGCCTTACCAATTACACTCATATGTGCTTGTTGTACATCCCATTCCAGATTTAGTCCCCCTTTGCTAGTATGAAAACCTCCACTCTTCTGGGAAGGCTTTCTACTAGATTTTGGAACATGGTTGTGAGGATTTTTGCTCATTCAGCCACAAGAGCATTAGTGAGATTGGACACTGATGTCGGGTGAGGAGGCCTGGGGTGGAGTCTGCGTTCCAGTTCATCTCAAAGGTGTTCGGTGGGGTTGAGATACGGGCTTTGAGTTCTTCCATTCCAACCTTGTCAAGCTATGTCTTCATGGAACTCTTTGTGCACAGGGGCATTGTCATGGTTTGGTTCCTCTTAGTTCCCATGAAGGAAACTGTAATGCTACAGCATACAAAGACATTATAGACAATTGCGTGCTTCTAAATTTGTGGCAATAATTTGGGGAATAACCACATATGGGTGTGGTTGAAAGTTGTGGTCATTCACAGTAGATAGATAGATAGCTAGATAGATAGATAGATAGATAGATAGATAGATTTCTGAGGCAATAGACAACTTAACATGTGCTATTAGCAAAATATCAAGAACATTAGAGGAAACATGCTGAAAAACAACTCATCTCAACACTTTTCATTTGTAAAGTTAGATTTTAAACATTTTTAATTAGATTAACTTTCACCTCCTACAGCTTCAGATGGACTTTGCTTGCACAGTTGATAAGGGACTTCCAGATTCCCAAGAAATGTTTTAACCAATGCATTCATTATTGCTGATCGAGCTCTAGAACCCCAAGTAAATAAATAAATTAAGTAAACAGTATCCATCTTTTACACAGCAAAATCACATTAATTATAGAGAGCTGGAGCCTTCAAAGCAAAGCAAAGCCAAGTTAAGTTAAAGGAATCACAGACTCCGAGATCACTTCTTCACTTTGAATGATATACTGCAAGTCACCTAATCTGGGCTTAAGAATTTAACATAATTGAATGAGGAAGATTTATAGGCAGGTCATGACAGGGATGATGGGGGGGGGATTCCCTTTTTTCTTTTTCTTTCTGCTTCTCTTTTTTCTCCCATCAGTTTTACACCAAGATAGTGGATTAGTGTAAAAGCACCACAAAGCACAGACAAGCCCAAATCATCCCTCACATCAAACTTCCAGCACTGCTGTGTCTCTATCAGTTTTCTATAAGGACCATAGATACAAGCCTACTACTGTTATTACCACTATTACCTCACATCCATCCACAACTATGCCTTAGCCATATGTTTTTCGGCCTTTTCAGCTAAAACAATCCGAATCAGTCTGAACGCAAGTACAATTAAAATCGGCTGCAAAGACAATTCACTGAAGGGGAAAGGAAAGATCTGCATTTACATGCGGCTACAGTTAATTTCATGTTTTGCCAACTTTATCAAGATGAACTTTGACCTGTGAATTCATAAGCCTTGGTCTTGTAAGCTAATTGAAAATGAAAAATGTAGGTGCTGATGATCATTATGTAGACTTTTGCCTCGCTAATTTTACAGTTGTTTGGTGCACATTTAAATAATAATAAAAAAAGTAGCCATACATTGACTCCAAAATCAGACCATTCACACTGGCTAGAACCAACATACTCTTGATTTGTGCAACTTAATAGTATCATATTATCAATTCGTTTACATTCTAGCATAAAAATAGAGAAATTTTGAATAGTGGAATTAATAATATTTTGCATTTCTATATCAGCAGTCAGGTTGTTCAGTAATATTAACAGTGGGTCGGATGCGATGTACAGTACATCACCATTTAATAAGTGTAAACATTTTATGTTAGTAATAATATTGTAAAGACCCATTTTTATACCATATCGATGCTCAGGTCTACATATATCTACAAGTCTCTTGATCAACAGTAAATATCTTTCTGTTGTAGACTGTTAAGGGCTGGACTGCAGACACTTCGCGCTGATTTTGTAATACTTGTTTAACATAAGCTTATACACTTATCGGGTAGCTTATAAATCCAAACGTTGCTTATAAATGACAACTTCAGGGTGACAACTATAGAGTGAACAGTATATTCCAGCATCGAAGCTATATTTCTGCCTTGCATTCGGTCATTCAATAAGAAATGACTGAAATTCCATATATTCCACTACCAATTTGAATAAAGTCTCCCTCTTCTTTGCTGCACAGTCTATACAAATGCTTCGATCTGAAAATTCCACTCATAAGATGCAATGTTTCAACTGAGACACAAGAAATGAAATGTCGGCTAGGAACCATGAGATGAAACAATTTTGACAAACATAGTTAAGGTGCAGCACATGATGCGGTTGTTATCTCTGGCATTACTATCACCATCAAGTTAAATCTCAGGCAGTATGATTAGAAAATGATCTGCGTTGAGAAATAAAAATGGATTCCCAAGCTAACCCTGCCACTGAGAGCACTATGTAATATACAACAGGATATTTATGCACACATCAGTAATTCAACTGGCGTGTTCACCCCATATTACCCCTACTTAAGAGGTCTGAATGCAACTTCCTACTGTGTGTGTACTGTATGGTTAATACAATACTGAGTGCTATTTATTCAAACCACATCACGACAACGTGTATGTGATGTGAACAAGTCTTCAATAATATATTCACAATGGGCTTTTAACCAAGCATGCATCCTGGTCGTGCATTTCCCTCTCTTGTTCTCATTCTCTTCTCCTAGCTGCAATTTAGTCTGGGACATAAAAGCTCAAGAGTTTCGGTGTCAAGCAGACAAAAATGGCAACATTAGCACCATGTAGCTGAAAACTCATGAATTCACTTAAGTGTCACATGCTTTTTTTGTCCTGTCACTGATTTGTTACCTGATTGTGTTCACCTGTATCATGTTCTGATTAGTTTGCCCTTGTACACTCTGCCATTTATCTAGCATAGCGAAGTCTCAACAAGCAATTTGTGTAGTGTTAAACCCAAGCCTTGTCTTCTGAGTCCCTTTTACATGCACTTTCTGATTTTGATCTTTGCCTGTTTCGACTCTGAGTATGAATTATCCTTGTGTAATGTTGTCTGCATGTATTTTGACCCCTCATGGACACTTGTGTCCTGCCTCATCCGCCCTCACGTTACAGTAGTTTGTTTAAAACTGTAGCTAGACCTATTTTTTAAATTATATAATAGTAAACATACCATAGGGAAACTATTGAAAATGCAATTGCCGTTCATTTAGGGTTATGTTTATATATCCTGCCCTGCTCATCTGCTCAATCATGTCCCTTTTCCTTAAAGGTCAACTTGTGTGGCATTTTTAGTCTCTAAAATTAACTTTACAGTCTCAACATTTTTTCAGACAGAGCTATTAGCATAAAATAATGTGGTCAATGTAAGGACCGTCGCACTAATTACACTGTCTAGTCCAGAGGTTTTCCCTGAGGACTATGATCCAGTTGCCATTTTTGTTCCATCTTAACTCTCATCTCATTCTCTCACTTGAGAAAGTAAGATTACAGAATACTATACATCTACAGTACATCAAATATGAAAGAAGCGGAGATATAATAAAATATGCTAACCTCCAGGATATGATGGAATATTACTGGAAATTAATAACATTTGTTACTTGTGAGACGTGTAGACTAGTCAGCATTCATATTATAGCATTAGAGTTAAGCATTAATGAACTGAAAGTCCTTGCCACTGGCTTGCTCATTAGAGATCTAGATCTGCATACAAAAGCTATTTTATAATTATGTCTATTGTTAAAATCATTATACATATACATTTTAATAGAATTGATTTAAATGACTGACACTATCGCATGGTTTTAATCAAAGCGAAAGGTCTTTGTTAAATAATGCGTTTTTACATAGAGCGATTTTTTTTTCCGTATCCAAGATACTCTGTCAGTGTATTTGCACATCTCCAGATGTCTTTATTAAGAAGAGAAATATGATTTGAGTGATTCAATCAATAATCAGTGATGTGCCTGGAATTTTAATCTCTCTAGAGTTCTTCACTGAATAAGTCACAGCATGTGATATGAACTGAGAAGAAACTGTCCCATTAACATTTACTCAAGTAGTAAAATAACATAATGTACATAAGTAGACCGCTGGGGCCAATGCAAACCATCTGTGATTAAACTGGTGGTCATTAAGGATGCAGATAATTTGCGGAGAAACACACAAACAACATGACGTGCACACACACACACATGAACACACACGTCCCTTTCTCTTCCTCTGTCTATCCACTTACAGGAAAGAAGCTTGTATTTGATACACATTCTCCTGAACTTTTTTAATGAAACACGTTTTCCATCATCATAGACATATAAATGTACATCCCTTCTTCCGTCGAACTCTACCGCTGTATTATGTGTTCAGTCGCTATTTTCATTTTACAGACATGAGGCCTTGAGTGTGTCACCCATAAACTGCAGGAAGTGTGTGTGTGATGCTATCAGATGCACATGCTATGCCCTGCAGTGCAGTATAAATGATTTATGGTGCTCGTTTATGATGTCTGGGTCTGCCATACATAGTTGGTCTTCTCCCTCTCTCTCTCTCTCTCTCTCTCTCTCACACACACACACACACGCACACGGTTAAACGCACACAATAACCATATTAGCAATGGAATGTAAATGCAAATTTATTCCTTGCTACTATTATTATTGATCTAAATGACCCAACTAGATTAATATCTATGGATTATTTACTCTATAATCACATTTTTCCCTAGTTCGATAGCACACATCGTCCATCCATCCATCCATTTTCTATACTGCTTAGCATTCAGGGTCACAGGGACCCTGGAGCCTATCCCTGGGAGCATCGGGCACAAGGCGGGGTACACCCTGGATAGGGTGTCAATCCATCCATCGCAGGACACAATCACATACACATTCACACACCCATTCATACACTACAGACGCTTTGGACATGCCAATCAGACTACCATGCATGTCTTTGGACTGGAGGAGGAAACCGGAGTACCCGGAGGAAACCCCTGCAGCACGGGGAGAACATGCAAACTCCACACACACAGGGCAGCGGCGGGAATCGAACCCCCAACCTTTTCTGTTTATCATGTTTATCAACAGTTTCAGTGTGAAGCTGATGAAAGATATCAGATTTTAGCCCACCTATCTAATATTTAATACAAACAGCCATCACTGATGATAAAAAGAATTTAATTTCTATCACATTTCAAATAAGAAGCACCAACTACGTTGCATAACCTTGACATGTTCTTCAAGTCAGCTCGCCTTGCTGTCACTTTGCACAGAGGCGAAAGTGACTATGCAAATCTGTTTCCATTTTTCCCCCTGCTACAGCCGCTGAGATGACTCCTCTTTCTGTTTGTCATCAGGAAGTGCTCCTATGAATATAGAAGCATGAAGACAGACAGCGATGTGCCCTCCATTATGATGCTTTTAATATTGCATTTTATAGGTCTCTCACTGATTTGTCATGCACTGGGAATGGCTTTCTGCCGGATTGACCGCTAGGGTACTCTGGGTCTTGGTTGCTCTTGTGAGATTATGTTATATTCATTGTTTGTTTTTGATAACAGTTTGTGATCCAAATGCAGGAATAAGATGGCTGGTCTAAACAAGTGCGAGCTAAACAAGTTCTTCTACCCATCAGTAAATTAAGTATGCTATTATGAAACGGTTATGGTTAAGCCTTATAGCATGGGGTCTCATCATAGGAAAAAACAAACAAACAAACTATCACTCATACACACAGGAACCATCTCAGTGAAATACATATACTGTAAGAAATGTCATTCATGTTTGCAAGACTTTCAGGCTGTCTCTCTTCTGAGGAGGAAGCACAGTAAACTGAAAAGCTGTCTTAGCATTAGCCAGCACTTTCTTTCAAATCACACAGAACTCACAGTTCTGCCATTTGTTCCTTCGTGTAATTTATACTTTAATTGCATATGCTGCTTACTTCTAGTTTCTCCTCCAAAGACATTTTGAAAAATCAATGATCAAGATAGTAATCCACTTCGTTATCTATTATTACCCCCACTATTCTATTTCGTTTCATATTATTACACCCACTATTCTACAGTATTTCATGAGTCTGGTGATGCACTTGTCTGATTTCGAGAGTTTTCTGTATCGACTTGGACGTTTTTTGACTAATTGGCATTTGTACTTTGACTTGTCTCGGTCTTGGTCATTGGTCTCGCTAAATATGGTCTTAGAGATTGTAAAATTAATGTTCATGTTGTCCTTTCGTTTTGCAACCTCAATGTTTCATAAAAAGCAATTCCTTCTTCTCGAAAACAGTTTAATCATTGGCACAATTCACAAATGAAGCCTGTAAAGGCTTGGTCTTGGAAAATATTTGATGGTTTTTGGTCTCGAGCTTGATTCAGTCTCACTTTTATTTGGATTCAATCTCGAATTGACTCGATGTAGACTTGATCTTGTATCCACCCATTAAGACTCAGCTTGACTCTATCTTAGCTAAGAAGTTGTCTTGGTTTTGCCAATGATGGTTCGTTCTCAATGACTACTGATGACATTTTGAATGTGCCAGTGAAGTCAGATTAAATAAATTAACCACAGTGCACAAGTATAATCACTTGAACTCCTGAGTTGGGGGTTCGAATCCTGCCTCTGCCTTGTGTGTGCAGAGATTGCATGTTCTTCAGGGGTTTTCTCCCCCAGTCCAGAGACATGTGTTGTAGGTTGATTGGCATTTCCAAATAGTCCGTAGCATGTGAATGGGTGTGTGAATGTGTGCGATTGTGCTATGTCCGTAGTGTGCGATGGGTTCCATCCACCCCATCCAGCGTGTCCCCTACCTTGTGCCCTGAGATCCTGGGGATAGGCTCCAGGCTCCCCTGTGACCCTGTGCGGGATAAGTGGTACGGTTGGATGGATGTCTGTCACTGATAGGCTGTATGAATCTACAGTCTGGGCTAGAAAGAAATCAGCCTGAGCCTCGCTTCTTCACACCATTCTGAGCATAAGAAGGGATGTTTGTCAGATTTATTCCTGTGGTCAATCACGAATCCCCAGGAGGGATTTTAACATCCTTCTGAGCAGAGCAACTCAAAGTAGCCATTCATGTGACTGGCCCTAAACGATCTACTTAAGTAACAGCCATTAAGCAACATATTTACACAATAAATAGTCCTCTAGCACAATAATTTACTGATACTCTGCTGTGCTTGCTGCTTCACTAAAGAGTAAAGCGGGTGTTTGTGCCATGGGTGACATTTCTCCCTCATATACGACCTCTGAATATAAAAATAAATATTCCACATTGCACTATGAGACCTTAGACAAATATATGTGGACATCCCATCAATAAGTGGCTGAAAGATTGATTAAATATGATGGCTGGGAGCAGAGTGTGAACCATGGTGTGTGGGCGTTGATATACAAGCTATTTTTGTGGGGTTACAAGTTTGTTTGCTTTTTTACCTCGAAGCTAGTCTGTCAAGTCACAAATGGAGATGCGTGTCATGGCAGCCTACTAAATTAGAGGCAACAGCTGCAAAGCAATGTTCTGTCTCTCTGTGTCTGGATGAATGCACTGGAGTCATGGCAGTGGAAAAGTTTCCTCTAGAGGCAGCATTAATCCTGCTGCGTATATCTGCGTTTGAAGACTTTCATATCTGTGATGCCAATTAGTTCAGTTTCACATTTACAGAAGAAAAGGGCAGAAAAAAAAAAAGCATAACCGAAGAGAAATAAGCATTTGCCTTACCAACAAATAGATGTATAATGACTAAACAACAGGCAGTCTGGTGCTAGTTTTGTTCAGTAATGCTACCTCAATGGTATTCCAAATTTATTTTAACATGCAATTCTTGAATTGACTTTTTTGTTTTGAAATTCTTTCATTAACATGTTAGCCTATTTCTCTTTTTCCTACACTGCCCACAATGCCATTCGCTTTATCTCTACCTAATGCAGCAGTGCTTTAATCCATTTGTCTTCACAGTAGTGCTCATCATCTCATAGATTACGTACTAGCTGAGCCAAGTCCTTGTTGTTACATTCTTGGCATCCTGGGACTTTGAGTCCATTGTTTGCTCTAAAATGTCCACCACTTCTACAATGAATTTCATAATAATATGATATAATAATCAGTGTGAAAAAATGCTCTTGCTCGTCATATTTCTCCTATTAAACTTTATTGAAACTGTGCTGGCAATAGCAACGTTCTCTGTGACCTCATACAAGCATAACATAAATACAGCACCAGCCAATAAATTAGCACCAGAATTGCTAAATGCATCACAAATATACTTCAGTATAAATATATGTAATGTGTTACATGGTGTCTTTTAAATTGAATTCAGTGTTGTGCAGAGAACGCCCTTTTTATGCATCCTCTAATGATAGCAAATTTCTTAATCTAGGAACGTTACTTGACTATCATTTCACATCTAGAAGCTGTTAGAATTCGATTTAAAGTCAAAGTATGTTAATCTTGTGTGAACTGAGTAGAAGAAGGTTACCCAGATTCCTTTCCATAGAAACTTGATGTCAGTCGTCTGTTTCGGGTGTTTGTCATCAGCATAGCAGAAAAATCTGTACAATGTACCAATATACAGTATATTCAGCTGTGGCATATTATAAATAAGGGGGGGAAAAAACAGTGGTCCTTTAACATTAACATTTACAAAATGGATATACAGGATGTCAGACTTATAGTAACATACACTAAAATAATAGGTGTTTCTTTAACAAAATTATCCAGGCCAGTGGTTTTCAAAGTGGGGGCCACCAGGGGGCGCCCGGGGGGCCTCAACAATTTGGTGTGAAAAATAAATTCTCACTCTCAGACAACCACACACACAATCAGTTCCTAATGTAATGTAATGTAAAGATGTAAGATGTAATTATTAAAAAAAAAGGGGGATATATTCAGAAGACATCTTGCAAAAGGGGGGCTTCGGTCAAATGTTAATGCCATTTGGGGGGCCTTGCCCTGGAAAAGTTTGGGAACCCCTGATCCAGGCTATCTAGAAAAATACTGAAGAATACAAACAACCAAGCAACTAACTACCAAATAACTAACAACCTTCTACTATCTCTGTAGTGTGATGAGACCTAAATCTTATATCCAAAAAATTTAATGTATATGATCCCTATGCAAGTTTAAATGCTAAACTACTACCAGGAACCTGGAGATAAATACACTGTACATTTTCACAATCGACATGGGTCAAGGTTAGGATTCTTAATCAGTGATTTAACGATAACAAGTTTGACAGCTTCAGGTACATAGCCAATATTAAGTATTTATAATTGTCTGATTGCTTCAGATAGTAATTCTTCGAGAAAATGTGTAGCTATAAGATTCAATGCATGAACTGGTTGTTTTGAGGAAGAGAGCAGTGAAATTAGTCTCTTAGATTAGCATAAATTGTTCTAATTTCTCCACAGATGTGTTCAGGTTCAATACATAGAATTGTTTAATGTTAGAAAGTCATTCTTAAAGTCGTTCTTGCTACAGACTAGGTGTCTATGCTTCAGTGGCTGTCTGGACTAAATAAAAGTCTAGGACTGATTGGATAGAGTGGATAGAGATTTGCTGACAGAGCAGAAATAATGATTTTTAAGCGGTAGTTTGATCACATTGTGAACAAGAACCTCGTCTGGATTCAAGGCAACCCTGAAATAAGAACATATAGCCTTGCTCCCAGTGTGCAGAACATCTAAGCTTGCTTGATCATGAGCTGGCAGAAAAAAAAAAAAACCTCACAGGCTACTCACTACAAGATTTTGACTTTAACTTTCATTTTAACCTTTAATAAGTTTCTGGTTAAGGATTTTAAGAATGTCCAGAGAACAGGATAAAACAAAAACTGTCCAATCACTTGCAGCGGAAATGTTATCCCCTGTGTTTACATTAGTTATAACCATCAATAAATTTGTAGGATATAATGATAAATGTTCTGATTATTGGATTTTGCTGCACTGCGTGAAGGCCCCTTGAGAAATCACAGCATGCAAAGCCACTTAATTCCATATTTAATTAAATAGAGCAGTTTTCATTGCAGAAACGCTGATATGACTTTTTTTTTTCTTGCGATATGTGCTGTATAGGCTATTCCTGGAAGCTTCTAATCTTTGCTGCATACGTTTACACCTGGCCTGTCTTTCTAAAGATTAAAAAAATAATAGGGAGATAAGACACAAGGCAAAGGAACGGAAACAGTAAGGCCTCTAGAGAGTTCATGGCTTATTTACAGGTTGGCTTAATTATAGTCTGATATGAGTATGCTAATCAATGTAATTATTCCATAAAGCCTTTGTCTGCAATTCATTTACTCGATGAGATTTATAAAGAAAATTGAGGATTCTTTGACCTTGTTTTCTATTTGAATTAAACGTAAGGCTAGACAAATTGTTTCCCCTGATAATTACGTAACTAAATGAGGCAGACATTTCTCATATTTTTGCGAATTTACTATCACTGACAAGTAAAGCTTAAATATTCTGCTCAAAACTGATCAAATATTTCTCTGGTGTTTTTATTATTACACCATCTAGACTTCTATACAACTTATATCCAGAAGACAGATATGCAGATGTTTCCCTACCATGGACTTGGCATGGATTCTAATGCAAATTGTGGAATTATTTAAGCGTCCAAGGTGAGTCACATGACTGGGGCATATTGTAAGTCATTTTCCAACATTGAATAAAAATCTGTTAACCCATCTCAGGCAATTGTTTTCACGTTTGCTTTGCTGACAGTCTTTATGTGTAAATGTGTAAGTTTGCTCTTAAAAGAGTAACAGGATTGAAAGTAACAGGAACTGAGATGTTAGCATACATTTAACAAATACGCAAAATGTGGTTAACTAGCAGCTATACTAATGGCACAAGGACAATAAGATCTTTCAAATGATGCATATAAAATGTATTTTAATTTTTTTTAATTAGTAATTTGCTTTCAGTGTATAATGCAGGTAACGAAAGTGATACAATACATTCAATGTAATGCCATCAGTCAAAATCACATTATCATTGAAAACAAAGAGAAAAAGAATGAAAGGGTTAAATTTTTCTTCTTCATGTAATCTTCGGGAAATGTGCATGATGCAACTTCCTGCTGAGCATAGCTATATAGATTCATAGAACAGATATTTCATTGGGGTGAATGTACAATATTTAGTTAACGGTGAATGTCGTGGGACATTGACCATTTTTCAACCTATAATGAATTACTCATGGACAAGTATGTTTCAAGCATGATAGTATTCCATGGTAAAGTGTAGTTGTGGTGGACTATAGAGGACTGAAGAAAAATGCTGTTTTGTGTAGGCTTTGTAGGTTTTATTAATTGTTTTAGACACATTACATCTGATGAAAATATCTTTTACCTTTACTATACATACATAATTGTACATGTAATAACAATGGGACACAAAATTAGAATCACACTCCAAACAGCTACCTGAGTGAGCTTAGATTAATTCTGCGATGAGATGGGCCTGTGAATACTTATGCCATATGAATCTATTGCCCTGTCCACATGAAAAGAGTAAAGAGTAGTTTTTATCCTCACCATTTTCAAATAATTTCTGTCCACACTTAAATGCTCACATGAGCAGGCCAGCCCAGGATTGGTAATCCATTCATTTTCTATGCTGCTTATCCTACATAGGGTCATGAGGAAGTCTGGAGCCTATCCCATGGAATTCGGGGCACAAGGTGGGGGACACCATGGATGGGGTGCCAAGCCGTCACATTTGGAAACACCAATCAGCCTGCAACACATGTCTTTGGACTGGGGGAGGAAACCGGAGTACCCGGAGAAAACCCCCAAAGCACAGGGGAGAACATGCAAACTCTGCACACACATGGCAGTGGCAGGATTCAAACCCCCAACCCTGTGCTGACCACTAAGCCACCATGCCCACAAGCGTTGGTAAGTATTTATTATAAACTGTTATGTCAAACAGCTCGAGAATAATATTAAGAGCTATGTATTGAGCGGTAGAGAAGGTAAAAAGTTATGAAATGAAAAATGATCAACACAAATGACAAAATGGCAAACACAAATATCCATATACAGTATGTGTGGACAAAAAATAAGTGTCCAAAGTGTCTGTTCGCGATATGGATTGTACTGCCTCCTCATGAAGGGTAAACAAGGCAAAATGAAATGCTTACAGGTCATGAAATAAGATATGGCACACCAGAACACTAACAACTAACAGTCCTTGCACATTCATAACACATGCAAAACTGCAAAAGGCATGCATACGTTCACGTTAAAAAATAATAATAATTAAAAAAAACATACGATCCCATCCATTTATAAGCAAAAAAATTTTTTACAAAAATTAAAAAATTTGTGTTTAAAAGTTTTTGAAAACTTTTCATTTTCAGTGACCCAAAACTGAAATCTGACCGGGAGGTCTAAACAGAAAAAAAAAAAAATGAAATAAATATCCATGCACATGTGGATGGGGTTTAATATGGTGAATTACTGGTGGATTGAATATAAGATCCACAAGCTATTTCTGCTCTGACTGCTTATCGATTCCCAAACCCAGCTGTCTCTGCTCTAATTGTATCATGAAAGGTCAGCGGAATGAGCCTTGTGGCGCTTTAGGAAAATAAATTGAGTGTAATTGCTAATGACGGTTTGGGTCAGATTTATGTTAATTCCACGAGATTAAATTCACTGATGGGACAAATTGCTCAGTCGGTCAAACAGTGCCTAATTTTCTCCACCGGCACGCGGTACCATTAGCATGCTGATCATGCCTGTGGAGGATCGATGGAGAGCCTGGAGCTCAAATGTCTTCCTGAGACACATCGTAACTCTATTGTTCTCCCCATCTCTCTCCTATCCGTCATAAACGTTAGTGATGTACCAAGATTGTGATGATTTTTTCCCCAGTAATTATTGTCCTGTTTGATCTCTATACGGCAAACTGTAACACGCCCTCAGAGCTGCTTGAGATCAGAGATTAGCTGACACTTATCTGTGTAAATCTCGATTAATTAATCCTGAAGTCCTGCAGATAAACCTTGTGTCCTCGATCAAGGGGGCAAATCATGATGCGCTGAGCATTCCTGAAAGACACGAAAGAGGCAGAGAGTGAGAGAAAGCTGATCAGTTTTTGTTGACTTCCAGCACAGAGGATGTGCTTTGTGAAATGCTGCTCCTATGTGAAATGTTATAGCCTGCGTATCTGATTCATGATAAGTCAACCGTCCTACTGTGATTAGAATGATTTCACTTCAGCGCAGTCATTAAACCCCTGCTGAGATGGGCTGCAGACTGCAGTGTGAGTGTGTGAGTGTGTGTGGGAGGTTGTTCAGAGAAAGTGATGTGGTGCTGAGGTGCTAATGGTCACCATGTCACCCCATGTGTGTGTGTGTGTGTGTGTGTGTGTGTGCTTACAGTATATACTGCAATATTTTTTAAGCATGATGCAACTGGTACTGTTAGCATCACCCCTAACTCTTCGCCATGGTTATTACTGGACTTCTGGTCAGAATGGGATTTCATCATATGGTTCAGCTAACAAGATTATGAATCAACATGGAAAAAATGAATCTTTCCTAACAGTATGGTCAGCCCACACCCACTTTTACCAAGGATTCAAAGTATACTGTATATAGATTAGATTTCTCAGAGTTTTCCCAAACATAGTCTCCCACTGAATGAGTCATACTGTAGGAATTCACACAAATCAATAAGTTTCAAAAGGTACAAAATCACCATTCACTTATTGTCAAATGCCATATGTGTTTAATTGAATTTGCATATCCATGCCATACTTCATCTAATTAATTCATCTATACTTACATTTAATATCATGGAACATCTGTGAGGATGTGACTTAGAGGATGTTCACCCAGCTTTTTACTTCGTAGAAAATAAACAAATCACAGATATGACATAAAACATTTTTTTTGTTGTTTAATAGCTGAACATTCTGGCTTTGTAAAACAAACCTCAAACAAGTAAAATTTTTCTTGTCACGATTTCCCCTCACGCTAGCGCTGTAGCATGCAGCGCACTCTAGAACCCGAAGCATGAGCTCGAAGCGCGAGCGCACACTTCCTGGTTTTCAGTGAGCTTGACTTTGTTAACATTCTACACATGCATCTGTGATGATTTCTGTCCTGTCTCCCGGTATAATTTCTGTCCCTGTCTGCCCTGTATTGTCATTGGTTGTTTCCCATATGTGTCATCACTGCTCTCAGCTGTTTTGTGTTTCACCCCTGATTATGTCTATCCATCCATCCTTCCTCTATACCGCTTATCCTTTTCAGGGTCGCGGGGAACCTGAAGCCTATCCCAGGGAGCATCGGGCACAAGGCGGGGTACACCCTGGTCAGGGTGCCAATCCATCGCAGGGCACACAATCACATACACATTCACACACCCATTCATACACTATGGACACTTTGGACATGCCAATCAGCCTACCATGCATGTCTTTGGACTGGGGGAGGAAACCGGAGTACCAGGAGGAAACCCCCACAGCACGGGGAGAACATACAAACTCCGCACACACAGGGCCACGGTGGGAATCAAACCCCCGACCCTGGAGGTGTGAGGCGAACGTGCTAACCACTGTTTTGTTTCATGGGTTTGATCTTGTTTATAGCCTAGCGTTGTTTGATTCTTGTTTATAGCCGAGCGTTCTTTGATTCTTGCTTAGTCTAGTTAATGCCCGTTTGCCGATCTCCTGTTTTCGGCCACGTTATTGATTCAGGATTTGGATTTGTCTGCATATCTCTCATCTAAGAAAGCTCTTATCTCCACTTGTATCCGTCTCAACCTTCGTGACATAAATGAGTTAAATTAGCTTAATTACTGGCATAATATTTTCCAGATCAAGTAGAGGAAAAAATATGGACTCACTAAGTGTTGAAATAATGATGGAATCACCTTGTAATTTGCATTTCTAAAACAAATACCAGCACAAGTCTAAAAATGGAAATTAGTCTGCAGTTAGTAGAGACTGCTTACAATCTTTAACCTTGGCCTTTTTGAAAGGAAACATGGCCCCAACAAGAGAGTTTTCAATTGAAACAATGGAAAGGATTATAAAACTCCTTCATGAAGGAAATCTGACACAAAGTGTGGAAGAAGATTTCGGTTGTTCCCAGTCAGCCATGTCTAAAATTTAGTGCAAGTACAGGAGGGGGAAATAAGTAGTGAACGCATCAACATTTCTTTCAGTAAATATATTTCCAATGATGTTATTCACATTAAATTTTCACCAGACATCAGTATTAACTCAAGAAATCCATAAATATAAAGAATAAACAACATTAAAGTACATAAATAAAGTTATGTGTAATAAAGCGAAATGACACAGGAAAAAAGTATTGAACACGCTAAGAAAAAGCTGTGAAAGCAGGCTTCCGTCTGGCCACTCTACCATACAGGCCTGATTGGTGGAGTGCTGCAGAGATGGTTATTCTTCTGGAAGGTTCTCCTCTCTCCACAGAGACACGCTGGAGCTCTGTCAGAGTGACCATCGGGTTTTTGGTCACCTCCCTGACTAAGGCCCTTCTCCCCCAATCGCTCAGTTTGGCCAGGCTGCCAGCTCTAGGAAGACTCCTGCTGGTTCCAGACTTCTTCCATTTACGGATGATGGAGGCCTCTGTGCTCATTGGGACCTTCAATGCTGCAGAAATATTTCTGTACCCTTCCCCAGCTCTGTGCCTCCATACAATCCTGTCTCGGAGGTCTCCAGACAATTCCTTGGACTTCATGGCTTGGTTTGTGTTCTGACATGCATTGTTAACTGTGGGACCTTATATAGACAGGTGTGTGCCTTTCCAAATCATGTCCAATCAACTGAATTTACCACAGGTGGACTCCAATCAAGTTGTAGAAACATCTCAAGGATGATCAGTGGGAACAGGATGCACCTGAGCTCAATTTTGAGTGTCATGGCAAAGGCTGTGAATACTTATGTACATGGGCTTTTTTTGTTTTTTTATTTTTAATAAATTTGCAAAGATTTCAAACAAACTTCTTTCACGTTGTCATTATGGGGTATTGTTTGTAGAATTTTGAGGAAAATACTGAATTTAATCCATTTTGGAATAAGGCTGTAACGTAACAAAATGCGGAAAAAGTGAAGGGCTGTGAATACTTTCCGGATGCACTGTAAATATTTATGTAAATACTTGTAGAGACAAAGATGCACTTCATTGTGCTTGTGGATTTTCCTGTTGGCTAGTGGGAGTATAAAAAAGATGTGGAAGAAATGTCACAGGTGCTGAACTAATTTTTTTGTTTCAGGTTTACAAGCATCAGATTTTTCCAGAAATTCGAGCTGCTGCATCAGAGCTGCAAGATCCTCTGTTCGATCCCAAGATCATGTGTTCATTGCTCTCCCAATGCCAGCGTGAGTTTCCTCCCACCTCCCAAAAGCATGATAGTAGCTAAACTAAACCCATTCTGAAATTTATAGAAATTCCATATTAGGAAAAAATGTACTGTTCAAGTTTCAGTAAATATTTTATAACAGACACTTTCATTTGAACAGAACATATCGGTTAAAAGCATCTTGTTCCCCTCCAACTGAGCACGAAGCTTGGACCTAGACTTGAGTGATACTGTAACGTCTTGACAAGTGACTCAATACCTTAATACAGGATATGGGCTAATTTTCTCACTTAATTATTCTTTCATGCCGCAAATATTCCTGTAAGTTTAGTTCTTTCTGTTCAACCGTATTTATAGATATGAATGAATGAGCACACAAGGCTAGCGATGTAACGTAATGAAGGATGAACAAAACTACAGTACATAACGTCACGTTCCAAGTTTGTTCTTAATTCCATTAACGCTCAATTCCATCACGCCCATTTCGCCAGAAGCGGTGGGCTGAACCGCGTCCTCGCATCAACTCATCAACTTCTTCTTCTCAATTAATACATGCTGTCTCGCTAAAACAGCTCCTTCATGCAGGAGACAAGTCTCACATGTTAATCATGCTAAGTGTCATGTTTGATGTTTGGGTCCTAGTGGATGTGTACACACTTCAAGCTACAACATGGTATGCTTAAGTGTGTTGTTAAGGATTACTCTCTGTCTAGATCGGTTATTCTTGGATGTGTCTTGTCAGCGATTTAGTGTTTGCTCAGCCGGGCAGGAATTCATTTATTAAAGACGACGTTTGCTAATTGAAATCGCCAGTGTGACTTCCTTGGAGTTCGCAATACACTGAAAAGCATGGAGTGAAAAAAATTCAACTGTTCTTTTTGATCTGTGTTTTATTCTTCTTATATCACAGCAATTTTCCAACAGTAACAATGTTTTATTTTCTACAGAATGACATGCTTTTTAACCATTTATACTGTAGTTTATAGTTGTAATAATGTCATGGAACGTAAAATGGTAAATGGCACACTTATATAGAGCTTTATACTGTGACTCATTCATCCATTCACACCAATGGTAGCAGAGCTGCCATGCAAGGCGCTAGCTTGCCATCAGGAGCAACTTGGGGTTTAGCGTCTTGCCCAAGGACACTTCGGTATGTGGAGTCATGTAGTCCGGGAATCGAACCGCCAAGCCTATGATTAGTGGACAACCTGCTCTACCACCTGAGCCACAGCCACCCAACGTCCATGAAACAAACTAATTCCTGTTATCGCTTACGCTATAGATGTTTCTTGTGAAGTTATTAATAAAAAAAAAAGTCCAGCTTGAAAGCACGAAGCACAGCTGCAAAGCGCAAAGTCCTTCCCATGTCAGAAAACTTAAAGTTACAGCCTTACCTCTGGCTGTTACAAAGCACTGACACTGGAGACTCCTTCCAACTATCACTAAATAAACATCGTACAGAAAACTGTATCATATCAACAATTCTACACATTTAAATATGTTTATTACAATAACTGCATTAATGCGGAACGATTGTCAGAGCTGCTGGGATAGAGAATTAATCAACATCTTCTGACCAATCAGATTCAAAAGCATTCAAAACTGCATTTATTCACTGTTTGAACCCACTGTATATACATTTTTTTACTCCTGTACTTTTACTGTTTAAGTGGCCACTGGGTGGAACGTGCCATGTGGAAAACTGTTAGAACTGTACATACACTTAGAAATGAAATTTAAACTGTTTTATTTTTTTTCTAGAATGAATAAAGTACATTTTTAACAGGACATGCCATCACACATGAAACAAACAAAAACAAACAAACAAACAAACAAAAAAAAAAACTTACAGCAGGTTAATGAGATGCTACAATGCCAGCAGCATATGAGATGAGGTCAGTCTGTGTGTAATTAACTTTATCTTCTGTCATTTTCTCCATCCATTTTGTAACTAGGAAAGAGCCAGTAAAGCACACTCCATGCAATCAGGCTTTCATATTCTATCCAGTAATAACAGACCAGCAATTACCAAAGACTGGGCAGAATCAGTAGAGAGAAGAACATACTCTTTTTGCTTTCTCTTTCGATTTTTGTATATCTGACATTTGTAGAATAAACACAGTCCAGAAGCTCAGCATGTTATGGACGTGAAGTTATTATGAATTCTTTCCTGAGTGGGGCTAAATTGGAAACAAGTAAGGATCAACACTGCCATCTTCTGCTAGAATTTACAACTACAATCAACAATCCAGAAGAATGAACTGTAGCAAAAGAGGATTGACGAAAAAGTGGATTGAGTTTGTATTTAAAGAGCATCATTTCTGAATTTCAGCCTTACACATCCTCCTCATGCCTTTCAGTATAAAAAATGACAATGGACATCCTTATGAATCCGGTTCCTCTCATGGTTTATTCCTCCCTGTCTTCTCAGGGGGTTTTCCCTTGCCACAGTCGCTTGCTAATTAGGGATAAATTTAAAATATATATCTGGGAATTTATATATTTCTGTAAAGCTGCTTTGCTGCTTTGTCCATTGTTAAAAGCAGTATACAAATAATTATTGAAAATTGAATTGGATTGAATTGAATTGAAAAAATCATGACTGCGTACTTTCCCAACCCGCTGTTAATAATAAAGGAGCAATGAATAATAGTTAATAATAAAGGAGCAAACTTCCTGTATAAGCAATTCAATTCAATTGTGTGTTCTGTATGGCTTTTAACAATTGTGCAAACACTTTTGTCCTCTTCTTGACACTGTTCCTGCTTTTCAGGTTCTTTCATTACTCAATAGATTCATTACACACCTACAAAGGTAAGAAACTACCTGTTATATATATATATATATATATATATATATATATATATATATATATATATATATATATATATATATATATAAACTCATATAAATACCTTATATAGATAAGAAACATGACAAACAAGTTGCTGTCTCAGTGTAGGAATGAATATAAACAATGCTGCCGGACATGCAAGAACCGCACTAGTTCAAAACAGAAATGCATCATAGCACTGAATACAAGGAGTGCATAGACTTTATCACAAAGTCCAGTTTCTATGAAGAGATTCCTAATAAGGAATACCTTGAGAGGAATCAGAATCCTTCTCATCTGTGTCACACCAGATAGAGAGATTTTGCTGTGTATAAGCAGGTATACATCCAAAAATATATTTTTTTTCCTGAGACGAGCTGGAAATCCCCCAGTCCAAAGACATGCATGGTAGGCTGATTGGCATGTCCAAAGTGTCCGTAGTGTATGAATGGGTGTGTGAGTGTGTATGTGATTGTACCCTGCGATGGACTGGCACCCTGTCCAGGGTGTACCCCGCCTTGTGCCCTATTCTCCCTGGGATAGGCTCCAGGTTCCCCACGACCCTACAGGATAAGCGGTATAGGAAATAGATGGATGGATGAGCTGGAAATTTGTTCCATGTTGTAAAGTTGTTGCATGTTGTAAAGTTTTCTTTTATTTTAACATTTAAGGAAGGAGTCTCCAGGGTCAGAACTTTGTAACAGTCATAGGTAAAGCTATCAGTTTAGGTTTTCCGCCACCAGAAATTCTTTGGGATGGAGGAGTTTACACTGTGGTTTCTTGTTAAAATTACAAGTTGTTTTTGTCTAATTAACTTCAAGAAAGAGGAAAAAAAAAGAGAGAATTGTGTTTATAACTGCAATAACTTTATTGATAAGAGGAACTAACTTGTTTTACAGACACTTAACAACATTAAATGTAACTATGTATGATCTGTGATTCTTTAATAAATAAAAATAACGCTTATGTTAAATAGTGTTGGTAAATTGCTGTGGTATAAGAGGAATAAAACATGTGCTGTTGTTGGAAAACTGCATCACAGCACCTTGTTAGGAAGATGATATATATATATATATATATATATATATATATATATATATATATATATATATATACATATATATATATATATATATATATGTATATATATAATAACAAGGTATTACTTAACACAGTTTGAGCCTCACCATAGGGAATTTTTGCTGTTCAAAATCAATTGTATGTAATTATTTTACCTATAAGGGGTTGGGATAGGTGTCATTGGGTCAGGAGTAGGGGTCAATCAGTCAATAACCACCAAACGTATTCAATTGAGCGTTAAAATGGCTTTCTTTTCTATTTTCAATGCCTTTCTGCTTCTCCACCTCATATGCATCTGTTTTGAATAATTCCAGCCCTGCATATCTGTCCAACACCATCATATAGTGAACCCGGCAGAGAAAGGATGTGGGAAGACAAATATGCTCGTGCTCATTTTGACTGCGAGACGCACGCAGGTGCCATTTTATGAATTTCAGATGAATTGCATACTTCGAGCTGCCAGTTGGAAACCTCATTGCACTTTGGATCCAGAACAATTCAAAGTGGCTTTAATACATCACTTGTGTTTATGGCTGAGTGCACACAAGACTCAGGCATGTAATAATGACACCTGGTTGGGACTGCTGAGATCCCACTTTCATTAGCTCTGAATGAGTCACACAAATACCATCTAGTGGAAAGAATGCCCATGAATCATGCAGCATAATGAAGATTTTCCACAAATGTTTAAGTGGAACCTAAGCCACAAGCACTAAAACTGAAAGTCTAAAATTCACCAAATCCCTAAACCGAGTCTGTAGAAATGCAACAAAGATTTCTGCTTTTTACTCAGCTTGCGGTTGTGACTCTTTTGCAAAAACACTACACACCATTTTCCAAATTGGCAATGGTTTACAGGGATTTTTCAGGATTCATTTTGTGGATTTTATTAATTAACATTATATATATATATATATATATATATATATATATATATATATATATATATATATATATATATTAACCATACTAATGATAAGTAATATTTTTTTCATAATAAACAAATTGGTCAATTTATAAGGAAGAAAATATGAAATTTGAAATATGCAATTTGAAATGACTTTTAAAACTAATCACATTCATGAGCATATTAATCAATGTACTAATTAACATATTAACCATTAATACATGTTGAGAAGAGACTAGGTAACAGTTTCTTTTCATTTTAATGCTTTAAATCTTAATATATATAATGTGTGTGTGTATATATATATATATATATATATATATATATATATATATTTTTTTTTCTAGGTTTGTTTAATTGTTAGGTGGTATTATTACATTTCATAAGATGCTTGCTAATAATTTAATTAGACTTAATATGAATACATTTGCAAATTAGCATCACAGATATGAACAAATTGTTACATAGTGATTCGTTTTCATTAGTTAAATTGTGATGTCACATTTAATAATTTCAAACTGCCTTATAAGATGTGAAAATAATTCAGCAATTTAATGGATAGATGAATGAATGAATGGGTGGATGGATGAATGATTGGATGGATGAATGGATGAATGAAACTTTAAAAGAATCCTAAAACATGCAGAAATCATTTGCTTGTCAGTTAGTCAATTAGTATTGACAACAATCATTAATAATGAAGAAATGTATATCCCCTTTTAGGATAGCAGAGGTAAAATAATAAAATTGGTCATTTTATATATATATATATATATATATATATATATATATATATATATATATATATAAGATTCCTCTGTTTGTTCATAATCACTAACTGAATGAATAAATATAGAATATATCTGCTGTCTTTTGCTCTTCAGACATCAACATCGTGTTAAACAGGATCTGATAAATCATATCGTGTGAAACAGCGCCTTCATGAGGCCAGGAGGAGAATTAATCAGTAATGTCGCAAAGCGGCAGCTTAGCACAGCAGTAAGGGTCGACATACGGCAGGCTTCGCTCTTTTTACGGCAATAGCCTGTAGATAAACATTGTGTCGTGGGTACTTCGTAGAAAATTCGGGCTGTAAACGCGTACAAAAATATGGGCATAGCAGACGAAGCAGACCGGACTCTATTTGTGGGCAACTTGGACTCTCAAGTCACAGAAGAACTTTTGTTTGAACTGTTTTTACAGGCAAGTTAACGGTTATTTTGTTTTAGCCTGTTAGCCTGTTAGCATGTTGTGTTGCTTAACAGCTAACCTCAAACACTTAAAGACGGCAATTATGACTAACAAATATGAAATATTTGGATTATGAGCCTATACGGGTGTGTTTCTTGTGTGTATTTGGTGTAATAATTGGGTTGTAACGCTAGTACTTGTTTAAACTCACTGTCGGGTTTATGTAGCTAGTTACAAAGCTATCTAATACTTCTAGTTAGTATTATTGGTTGTTTGTATCTAGCTAATGTTAGCCGACGTAAATAATGAGATATTGATGTATTTTTAGGCAGGCCTGGGTTTTGTTTTCATCACTGACACGTGGGTTCCCAATAAATCGAAACTGGTCTATGTACGAGGAAAATTTCCGCTATTAGTTCCCACATTTATTTATGTAAATCCCGCCTCCTGTGCAGTGATAGGCTAGTAGTACCCCGGTTCCATCACGGGATTGGCTGGTAGTCTTCCAAGTGCCTTTCAAGGATTGGCTCACTGACGAATCAACTATAATTTATTTATATGAGTTTTAAGTATTACTAATGTTTAAATAGTAATACACATCTCGCAACATAGTTTGCTTTAGGACACAAAAACGATACGGTTTAGTAATGATTCAATACTTATTACTTATTTAATATGATTTGGTTCATCACTTGATGCAGTTTGATTCTGTTCAGTTAAACGTAACATCTACTCATGGGTCCTAGTTTTGAAACTCTAAGCAACAGCAAATCAAAACATTTCACTGTTTAAAATAATGTATAGCTGTTGGACTGCTCTTCCGATTCGTGGTTTTCTTTACTACATCCCTGTATTTAATCTGTCTTTGTGTTGTGCGTTTTCTGTTGCAGGCTGGGCCTGTGATCAAAGTAAAAATCCCGAAGGACAACGACGGGAATTCGAAACAGTTCGCCTTTGTGAACTTTAAACATGACGTTTCTGTCCCTTATAGCATGCACCTGCTTAGCGGCATCCGACTTTACGGAAGGCAGCTTAACTTGCAGTACAGAGCAGGTAGGAAACTTCTCATGGCTTCTTCTTGGTCTCTTAAAATATTATATCTTTTAATATTTTAATTTTTTTGGGCGGGTGTTTTGGTTGTGTGACAGGCAGCAGTCATATTAATCAGGAAGGAAATAGCCCTGCGAACTCTCAGAACCCCAGTCCAGCTAATACACCCACTCACCGTAGTGCTAGGTATCCTTCACCAATCACATCTGGATCAAATAAGCAACACTCTGCAGTGCTTCCATTTGGATTGATTTTTATCTGATGTGCCACACGCAGGTATGACAGGACTCCTGATCAGATGAGCTCTCCATCGTACTCTCCTCCTCAGAGCTTGCAGAGGTCTTTCTCTTCACCAGACAGTCTTCAGAAGCAAGTGATGGTGAGCGATATGTCATGTCTACGACCTAAATGCTGCTTCTTCTTCGAATGTCACTGAAGAGCGTGTTACGGCTTGATTAGATCTGTCAAGAACGGATCAATCGCTGCTGGTTTAAAATGGTAAAATGCTGATCTCGTAGGCTTCACTGGGTATTTCAAGGATTAACTCTGAAAACACAATGGAGAAGCAAAAAAATCTTTGATTATATAACTTAATCTGCGAAATGTCTGTGAAGTATTCAAATCTGGATTTATTTAATTTTTCACACAATCCAGCAGTTAGTGTTCATTTCACCATTGGCAGTTGTTCTCATAACGAATAAAACAGGACGGGGCATGCTGTCAAAGCAAACAAATCTGAAGGGTTTTTATATGTTTTTAATTTAATTCCTATACTTTTTTTAATATATTTTTTATTAATTACAGAATGCCACATCGAGTTAGGTAATGTTCTGACTTAATTTATAGCAGTTATGAACAGTTGATCCTTCACCAGCCTCGATTTATTTCTCTCTTGGATCAGCTTTTCATGTTGGTAAACGTTTACTAATCACTGATACCGGAGACTCCTTCCAAAGCCGTTAAATATTTTCTCACTGATGACGTGGAGCGTCTGCTAAATGTGCATGCAGTTGCAGCTAGTATCGGAGATATTTTCTGCTATTCTGCTATAGAAAATAAATCAAACCCTTTGACCAATCAGAATCAAGCATTTGGCAGCATTGTAGTATAACAAATACCTACCACCTTTCATTAGTCTTAAAACATGTTTTAATTCGGTTCCTTGAGGTTTTAAAGCTATTCATAAGTGATGCTCTTCCTTTTCCACAGATGAACAACATGTGGCAGGTTCAGATGCAGCAGGTGCAGCAGTTGGCCGGTTCGTTTCAGCTCGGCATGCAGCAGCAGCAACAGTTCAGAGGTGGCTCCAGTAGCCCCTGGCAAAAAGACAGCCCCGCCCAATGGAGCCAGCGCCCCGCCCACCAACAAGACGGCGGTAGCCACTATGGCCGAGAGCAGCGGCACGGGAGCAGCGAGCGGCACCGGAGAGACGGCCAGAGAAGCGACTTCTACCAGCACGACGACCGCGGAGGAGCCCGAAACCGAGATTATCCACCTGACAGGCGCAGAGAGTCAAGAGACGGACGCTGGAGGCGATACTGATGCTGATGCTGATCCATCGAGGAGGTTTTACTTTAAATCACTGTTAAACAAACCAGCAGTTTTGTTTTTATATGGCTTTCTTAAATCACATTTTTAACCTGATGTTTTTTGTAATATATTGTAAAGTAGTCACCAATTTTGGCGAAAGGAATGAGCATTTTAACTGGAATGTACAAGAAAATGAGTTATAATCGTGTGTGTGTACCTGGTAAAACAGATTGTTAATTCTTATGAACTTTAGTTTCAGTCTCAGGGTGCAGCTCCCAATATGTCTGTTGTCTGTAATTGTTATTTTAATGCAATAATTCATTTGTTTTGTATGATCTTTTTTTTTTTTTTTCCTCTCCAGACTTCACTTCTTATTGATCAGACAGATTCATTCAAGCATTTGCCACATGATCATGGAGCTCTCCATTCAGGTCACATGGTACTGGTGACTGGTGTGTGTGTGTGTGTGTGTGTGTGTGTGTGTGTGTGTGTGTGTGTGTGTGTGTGTGTTTGTGTGTGTGTGGCTTTAGTAAATTAAAGCCACAACACAAATGTACTTTACCAGCAGGGGATGTACTTTTAGAGTGAGTGTATGAGAAATGGACCGATTTCTCTCAGGATTTTTTAAATGATCACTTGTAGAATTCTCTGGTGCTTTTAAAAAATTTTTTTTTTTTTTTTTAAATGTTTCTGTTGAAAAAATATTCTAACTTGTATACAGGCTATATAACGTGCTGTAACTTTCTCCACTGTAAATACAGCTGCATTTTTAAGATATGATCAACTGTGTCATTGTCAGTTTTTATTCAATTCATTCATTTACTATCCGATCTCAAGATTCAACCAGATTTAAATACATCGGACTGAAAATGATTCAAATATGGTTCAACGAACCGGACAAACTTTGGTAAGTTTTTCACATTGGCTGCTTTTAAATACATTTCCAAGATCGTTTGGTAATCAAAGTTTATGCAGTTTGTGTTGGCAGCGTTGGAATAGGAAAACTTGGTGTAATTAACGTTGGTAGACAGGATGTACTTCATTCGGTATACAGACGAGAGGAAACTTGTCTGAGTAGCTAATTCTTATAAGAAAAAGAATTGGATAAAGAACAAATATATTTTGGGTCAAAGTTTCTGAAGGACTGGCATAATGCAAAGGAACATTTTAATACCTATAATTATAAGATTGTCATTAACTTTATATAGCATAATTAAGCACAACAATGTGTGTCGTTTTGCCTAGGAGAGGCAGCAGGGTGTGGAGTGTCTATTATGATGTCTGGATGGATTCATCTACTTGCACTCCTGCATAGATAGATAGACAGACAGACATTTCTCCAGAAGTCTTCTGGTTCCATGTGGCCTCGCTCTAAATCCTTGGTGCTCATATTACCGAACAGGACATGGTGATGTTCTCCTGGCCTTTATGGTAGCACATGAAATCCTATAATGTCTGAGCTGAGGCCCTAATCTACCCTTCCGAAAGTGCTTATAGCCCACTAACAGCGGCTCCCGTCGTGTGATCATGTCGTTTATCCCAGCAAAGCCTTGTGCACCGAAAGCGAGGCACATTTACAGCCACAGCATTGAGCTTCTTTGTATCTCCACTCATCTGACGAGGATCAGGTTGCATCCCAATGCCTGGAAGCACTGTTTAGTGAGAAGCGGTGTATCCGCTATTCAGGCGCTGTACTAGGAAGTCTTTGGATGTTGTCTGACAATTTAATTGGTTGAGCTGCTTGGCGTCACAGGATTATACATCCCTTCAAACCAGAAAAAAAAACATCCCCAAAAACCTGAGAATGGCCTGTTAGGACTCAAACCTAAACCTACCCAGAAGCTCCTTCCTTTCAATGGATTTTATTGTCATTGTGTTTGACACAAATAAATTGTTGAGAGACATCCCAAGGCAATGATATTAATAAAAATAACAAACATTCCTGATGCCTGGTATATCCATCAAACACCCTAAAGGGTTCTTCAGGGTGTTCCTTAAAGTTCTTCTGTGTAGAAACGTACAAAATGATCCTTTCAAGAAATATCTGAAGTACAACCTGTTTAGTAAGCTAGCACCCTTGAGGAACCCATTTTTTTCCTTAAGAGTAAACATATACACTAGCTAGTACACTCTGGTTAAGTGAAATATAGCAAAATACAATTACTTGAGTGGTGGTGGTGTTTTTTTACTTGTGTAAAGTTTACTTGGTTTTTTTTTTTTGTTTTGTTTTTTTTTACTTTTACAATAGTACTTTCCAAAAAGACAAAAATGATTAGCTTTCTACTCATTACATAAATCATTAGTCTATATAATCAGTTCATATTTACATAATCTTCAGCATCGACATTAAAATAGATTTAATTCCTAAAGGTTTTATCAATTGTGACAAGACGTAGTTATTACTACAATTTTGACATTTTACGTTTTATAGATCCACAACGCAGTGTCTTGCACCAAAACAGAAGTATTAAACCAATGTTGTGGATAAAAATGACATGAAATAAACACGAGGGAGACCTAGTATGAGTAATATGTAATTTTATTGAAAATTCACAGGACTGGTGGGTGTGTAATCCTGAGGAGAGCGGTAGGGGGAAGAAAATGGGGGGCGTCCTGGGGACATGGGATAGCCAGCAAGGGTGAAATTAGGAGAATACTGAGAGTACGGCGGACTGACCGTGAGAAGAGGGAAGAATGGTCAGAGCCCAGATCAGAGAAGGCGATATCATCCTCAGACTGAAAGCTGGAGGGAGATTCAGGCAGAGGGTCTGTTTGCGTAGAGGCGTCAATATACACATTCGCGGGGTGGATTCTGTATCTGAGAGGGGGGGGCCCGCATTTCCATTTCCAGAGGGGGTGCTGCGAAGAACGTCAAGTAGCACCATGATGTCAGCAGTGAGATGCGCGAGCTGATAGTGAGTGTTCAGATCCAAATCCAGCCCCTCCAGTAAAGGAGAGAAGGAAAAATGACGACGGGCACCTAGACACACAGAAGCGGTATTAGGCGGATATTGACGAATTGGATTCACACTTTAAGATCTTTAAGAGTAACACACTATGGTTTATTAGTCACAGAGAAATATAAGAGCTGAGGAGTGCAGACTGAGAAACACACACACTCTCGTACTGTCAAGGGCGGGCGTGCAGACATAACACACCCAAAGGCCCCAATGCACACACACAACATTATGAGATAACAACATGAGACCAAGGTCTCTCTAAATTGTTTTCTCTCTCTCCCACTTTCAATCCTAATGGTAGTCAGAAAGTCCTCTTTCAAAACATCATGGTAAATTTGATAAGCCTTTTTTTAAACATCATGGTAATGTAGATGAGCTCTTTTTTAACCCTATTGGTATTGATATCATAGTCTTTCTAAAATATATTGGTTATTTACTGTGTAAATACAGTATAAATACTGGAGCTTGAGCTCCAGGTGTCAGATCACTTCTGAGAATTCTCATTGGTGTGGATCTCGTGATCTCGCACCCCATTTTCTTCCCCCTACCGCTCTCCTCAGGATTACACACCCACCAGTCCTGTGAATTTTCAATAAAATTACATATTACTCATACTAGGTCTCCCTCGTGTTTATTTCATGTCATTTTTATCCACAACAAGCTACACAATGATAAGTTACTTACATCGGTAGCCAGAAGTTGGCTGAGAGTATGGTAGCAATTTTTCTTGAGCTAACAGGCTTCAAAAAATATGACGTCATTTCCAGTAAGGGAACATAGTGAGCGTCGATGCTTCAATTGTGGGATTTCTTCGGGAGTGAATGTTCCAGTGCACTGGAAGGATTTTGCAATTGAGACAGCCCTTAAAATGGCCGACTTCCTGATCAGTGCCCCACTACTGGACTAGAGAGTTGATTGAGATGCACATTAAGAAATCTCCATCCATCCATCTTCTACCGCTTACTCCTTTTCAGGGTCACGAGGAACCTGGAACCTATCACAGGAAGCATCGGGCACAAGGCGGGGTACACTCTGGACAGGGTGCCAGTCCATCGCAGGCACAATCACATACACACTCACACACCCATTCATACACTACGGACACTTTGGACATGCCATTCAGCCTACCATGCATGTCTTTGGACTGGGGGAGGAAACCAGAGTACCCGGAGGAAACCCCCGCAACACAGGGAGAACATGCAAACCCCACACACACATGGCCCTGGCAGGACTCGAACCCCGGACCTGGAGGTGTGAGGTGAAAGTGCTAACCACTAAGCCACCGTGCACCCCGTTAAGAAATCTCCTCAAATGAAAAAAGTAAACAGAAACAAAACAAAAACCACATTAGTTTATATTGTCAGAATTATCCTAGCTAATATTTAAGTAATAAGTATTATTGCTGTTAGCTTTAATTTATGTTTGCCCTGCCTGGTTCTTGGGTTCCTTGGTGGTAAGTGAAATAATGTATTATTAATAATGAAAATCAAACATATACTATAGATATAGATAGATATAGCCTGTTTAAGAGCTGGAACTGCATGTTCTTAGTTTTAGTTGAGTAAAGAATTGTAAGCTGTTTAACTTTTACAAGAGTATTTTATTGACATTTGGAAATATCTGTCAATAAAAATACTCTTGTAAAAGTTCCTTTTACGAAAGGTACTTCTACCATGTCTGCGTTCTGGAACTATTAGAATATTTCAGTAAGTATTGTACTGGTAAAGCACAAGTCAAGGTTAGTTGAAGAGTACTTCAACATCAACATGGCATTCAGCTAGCTAATATAAAACCAGATGTAAATGAGCATAGACATGACACAAGAGACGTGGGTTAGTGCATTTCATTCCATGAAAACCACAATGATTTTTGACACACTGCCTACAGCTGACACAAATAGACGAACACAGCTGAACTACTTCCTACAAGCATAGATTCGTAATGGCTAATTGGATTCAAGAATCTCAATGAGCTGCACCTTGAAGTTTAACACCAACAGCTAAAATTCTAACCCCAAACTCTGTTCTGTTTTAGAACACAAATACATATTTTGGACCAGAGCCAGAGAATCTCTGTTTTGACAAAACTTCATTAACTGTCACATTTTGGTCTAACAGGCTTATGACGGTTATTTGCTATTGTTGGGACCAACCTTATAAGCTCTGGTCCTTTTAAAGTAAAGAATAAAACACTTGAGGGTGTGCTATTAAATGAAATTAATCAATGACAGGACGGTGTGAAGCTGACTAACATGAAGCAGAGTTACTGTTACTACCCCAAAGTGGATTATTTTCCAATAAAAGCACGTTACAGAGCGTTATAATCCTTTTACCCCTGCTGAATAATCTAGCTTGGTCTGACTAGCTACCAAAACGCTGGTCAAACTGGTAGACCATCTTGACCAGCTGGTAAGTTAATTCCCAGCTTCCTTTTTTCTGGACTAAACTGACCAATTTGAGATTTTCGAATTTCACAGTTTCTAAAAAAAACTTGTCTATGACTTAGCGTTATCCTTTTCATGAGCGCGTAACACCTAGCAAAGATGGTCTACCAGTTTGACTAGCTCGGCATGCATTTTGCACCTACTAATTGATCAGACCAAACTGTTTGGCAGCAATTCGCCAACAATAGCAATGTTTTCATTCATTAAAAACGACACCGCATACTTTTCGTCCATATTTGATTGCGGTTAACGCTGCGGAATGTTAGCTGTGCTTTCATTTAGGTTGCATCAGCTATAAACAGACTTTCCTTCAATCTCTCTTGAAGTTTATAAGAGAAAACAAATGCAGTCATGTTAGTGAGAAAGTGTAAACGTCCTCTTTTCTGAAGACTTTTCCTTGATGAAAACTGTACTGACTGACACTGGAGACTCCTTCCATAGGCTATATGTTAAATATACATCTGCTTAAAGAAAACTTCATTCATCTTTAAAACCACGTTTCTAAAAACCTAGACAATGGAGTTTTACATACTGTCGAACTAAACCACGCCCCTTTTCCCATCAACTGGGATTGTGGAATCCCACAAACAGTTCCCAGTCGTATCACAATTTTATTTTATTTATAATATAGTAATATATCATCCAGGCAATTTCTTCAACCAAAACCTCATCTAATCTACTCTTGGTGCACTAGTAAAGGAAGAGGGGCGTGATTTGGGATGCGTCCTGTCCCCCCTCCCTTTGATCGCGCGCTCCTATCCAAAGCAGTAGAGCCATTTCTTTCCCCCTTTCCCCACCACAGGTCTCTGTGTTCCCAGCATGTGTTTCCCTGACACTTTAGAAGCTCGTAATCTCTGGATCTTGTGCCGAGTTATATTTACTCCGCTGCGTGGGAAAACGCTGATGATTTGGATTGAAACCGAGCCGAGACATCAAAGCGTGGATCAGGTCTGCAAAAATAAATAAATAAACAAACAAACAAACAAATAAAGCTGATGTCCTGAGCGCGGCTTCAATAACAGGACTAATAACAGGTCAAATACAAGTGCACGTCTGCTTCGCGGAAGTTTTCAGCATTTATCGGAAAAACACGCATAGAACACGCGGCACGTGGCACAAATTGCGCGCAAGTCTCACGCGCTTTACCCTGTCACGCCCAGACAGGACAGCCCAGAAAAACAAACATGAATGAATAAATAAATAATATACAAAAAGAGGGTGGGGGTTGATTTCTGCAAGCGGCGAAATGCACGTCTGGTTTAGACATTTTACGATTGAATAAATGCTGCAGCATTTATTAATATTAATAAATGCATATGCGACAAAACAGAGTCGCATTAGCGTCACGCACGAGCACTCTACTGCACCAAAGTTTATTTCAACACCGACACACTCCCACTCTCAGACATAAAAATACCACGCTGTACTGTTCCTTGCTGCTTAATAATGCTAATAAAGGTGCATGTTTTTGGACCTTTAGTATATATATATATATATATATATATATATATATATATATATATATATATATATATATATATAATTCAGCAGGAGAAGTGTTTAGTTTTTATGTCCTTTTACGTCATCGAATGAAGTGTTTTAAATGTTTTTTTTTAAAGGTTTCCAGGTGAAATAGCTACTAATACTGAAGGAAAATTACATTTCTGTACCTTTATTTCTGAGAGTGTAGATCTACTCTATACTCTAATATACCACCAAGTTAACCTATTTTTCATTTTGTAGCCATGTATAATTTAATTAAACTAACTTTCTAAATATGCAATCTGAATTCTCTAATCTATACAGAAAGTCGGTTATTTGCAGCTGTGTTCATTTATATATATATATATATATATATATATATATATATATATATATATATATATATATATATATATATATATATATATGCATGTATGTATATAGTAATGTGTGCACTGATGTGCTGGATAATCGTCTCAGATTTCTGTCACTTCACATCCTAGACAGTTTTATTGAAAACATCTGAAGGCTG